>NC_139714.1:3720294-3786785 GCF_964188405.1 Protomyctophum parallelum
GGTTCCCAAAACGCTTTAGCCCGTGTGACCCGAAAGAGAGATGAGATGTTTGCACCCAGGACCCAAACTACTGAGAATAGCAGATCGGCTATTTTCACTTCCTCTTAAACATTTGCATTGCAATTTATGGACATTTTCTGTTATATTGCTGAAAAGAATCATTGGACCTAAATGTAGGTGAACCCCCTAATGGGAAACGGTATCATGGAAGCCCCTAGCTGGGATAATTACTACTACCCAGATTGGGCAGTCGGGTGATGGGCATGCAAACACACACCACTCAAGTTAAGGTATGTCTGTGTGGGTCAGGAAAGCACCTGTGGACATTTTATGATTTTGTACAGTTTATAACAGTACAGTCGATAAAGTATTTCCGTAAATTAATGCCCTAGTTCATCATCATCGAATATCGCACAAAAGTAGTGAAAATATCAGACAAGCTCACAACTGCTATTTTCAATATTTTAAAATGTTTTTAAAATAATCATTAGAAGGATATTCTCTCTACTGTATACTTTGGTAAATTGTCGATCGGTCTCGCAACCCCTGTAATCAAGAGATCAGTGTGAATGTTTTTTATTATGTGTTGATTTTTTTAATGCATGTCTAGGCTGTAAATAAATGCAAATACACACCCCACCTGCTCCTAACCAATAAGCCCCACTTTATTCAAAATGGCGAGAGTTGCAGTTGCAGCTCACAATGTGCCGCGGCTATTTCTTTCTTTATCTATGCCTATAATTACATGCCCAAAATAAGGACGCCAGGTTCAAAGTTGTTTGCTACTACGTTGTTTGCTACTACGCCATTACTACATAGAGTGATTATTATGCCGAAGAGAATACCCTGCGTGAGGAACCACGTGGAAATGCACTTCCCGATTCAATTTGCATGCTGTTGCCTTCATTTAGCTTTCACATAGCGTACATGGGAAGATCACAATGAATTCAAATTGAATTCAGATCGCAATATAGATTTCACTATTTTTTTTTACAGAAAGACACTTGGGCAATTGCTACCCTACCCAATGAATTAGCTTTGAAGCAATAAGGGGCCCCCGAGGGCTCATTCAAGGCAGTCAAAACAAATCCAGCCAAGACTTTATGTCCAGGCACCAACAGTCCCAACAGACTTTATGTCCAGGCACCAACAGTCTCAGTCAGGAATCATCTCTGCTGCTACCAAAGAGCCCAGGGGCCCATGGACTCCGGAACTGAACGTGCTGACTGTGCACGCGTGGCCTATAATATGGCATGTTTGGGAATAACAGGCTAGGTGCACACATGTGCACATTGCGTGGCGGGAGGGAGACGTTGAACAGATTGTGATAGGAGGAGGTTGATTTGTGCAAACTTGTTTTCTTGTGGGATGTGTCAGCTGCATTTGTTAAAGGGACATTTCACCCTTTTTGCAAAAATATATATGTTAATGACGTTTAGAAGCTTTAGATCACTTTCCTGGGGGTATTTATGTGTGTAATATGTGGTTTTAGTTATTTTAGATTGTAGCAGTGAGCCTGTTGTCTCTGATGTCATGGACACTGGTCTCACTACCTTCCTGGACTACAATTCCCATAATTCTTTGGTGCACTGCTCCTCCTTGTGGATAGGGGGAGAGCTGTCTTACTGAGACAACATGTAGTCCAGGAAGGAAGTGAGCCCAGTGTCCATGACATCAGAGACAACAGGCTCACTGCTATAATCTAAAATATCTAAAACCACATATTACACACATAAAGATCTCCAGGAAAGTGTTCTAAAGCTTCTAAACGTCAATAACATATATTTTTTTGCAAAAAGGGTGAAGTGTCCCTTTAAGGTCACACAGCATTGGAGCTGGCTTTGGTGCAGATCCCACCCCACTAGACACCCCGTGTGAGGATGATTAAGTATTTGGCATTTGTTTCTTAGGTTATGCATGAGTGTAGCCTATATATGTAGGCCTACATGAAAATCATTTGCGACACTCAGAGTGTGAGGATATAATACAGGACTCAATGTCTCAAGGCCTATTCATAGTCTGGATTTTCGGTGGTGAGGTGACCACCGCTCCGGTGGTGAGCTGACCACCGGAGCTGAAATAACGTTGAGCGGTGGTGAGTAAAAACAGAGAGAAGGGCTGGAGCGGTGGCGGTGGTTTGCTCTTCACCGCGGCTCGTGACGTCATGTTGTAGTTCGGTGGTCACCCCACCACCGTAAATCCAGACTATGTATGAGCCTTCAGATGACTGGAAGTCAATCATTTCATTCACTTATTATTGTCATCTAATTTTAGGTCATTCTTAGTACCGTTAGTACCTTATACCTTGTGACCATATTCTCCATTCCATTTCCCTTGAATTCAATTCCCACTGAATTCCCACTTAATTGCTATTTTATCAATAGATGGCATAACATCTAAATATGCTGGGTAACATCAAATTCCCAAAATGCTCAAACTTTTCAGCGTCTTTCATATTCTGCCTAAACATGAATACATTGCCTGCATACATTTCCACTCTTCTCTACTTACATCAAAGTCCCAGCCTCTGAACAAACATTCCTCAGAGTGATTTTGTCTTCTTCTCTCATCCGCGGTAACACTGGAAAACAAATACGACAAATACCTCCATGCTTTTACCGTGCTGCTCTTGCTCTTTCCCATTTTCCCTGCCTTTCAAGTCAGTCCCTTTCTTCCATCACTCTCCGCTCATGCTGTAGCTGCACTACTGTACACGCAGGGATGAAGACTAGACAGGACTGTGAGAGGTACTGAGAGCTGCTCGGGAGAGAGCTCTCCAATAGCAGAGCTGGAGGAGGGACTGTGCCAGAGAATGTCAGCAATGATATCAAGCACAGTGGCGACTGGAGAGAGGGGAACGGGTGTCGGGAGTGTGGGGAGGTAATTACACAGGGTAAGCAATGAACAAGAAAAGCGGCCTGTCAGACGAAACTCCCACCTCATACTTGAGGTGGGAGGCTTGATATAGACGAGGGAGATGCAGTTATAGTTTCAGGTGGACCCGGTTGAAGGCTTAATTGGAGGGATTTCTTTTGTGGTTCCACCTCTGCACTACACTACCGCTCCATGCAGAATGTTATCATTTTAAAACATTACAAGAGACTGTGATTGTATTCTGCATCTCTGCCTCAAGTCAATAGCCTCATTTATTTATGTTCTAACCAAGCACAATGGACTGTGTTTCTAAGTAACTGCCTATTGCTATTTTTTTAACCTACAGTCTAAGTAACTGCCTATTGCTATTGTTTAACCTACAGTATGTAATTATCAGTCAACAAGGCATATATGAATGAAAGTAAGTAAGTAATAAGAAATCAACAGCAAGAAATACACAAGCAATACGTATTTTGGGATACCAATTTATTCAATTAAACAACATCCACTGACAGAATAATGAAATTCACGTCCAACCAGAAATATATTTTATATATTAACAAAGCATTGAGCATTAACACCATTCAAACTGTGGTGTTCAAGTTTTTTTATTTAACTTTTACCATTTGTATTTAACTCAAGTTTAGAGCAATTAAAATGTTTTAGTTTTTGCCTAATGACAATGTAGCTTTCATGACAATTTTAATATTCCGGTATACATTCAGTGGAAAAAACAACATTTTGGAATAAAAACACAATACAAAATGTCAATTAAGGTATGCACATTCCTGGTGATTTGGGGTTGGGGAAAGGGCCTTTCTGTGTGGAGTTTGCATGTTTTCCCTGTGTCCCCTAGGGCAGCGGCTTTGGCCATGTCTCGCGACCCCCTGCCCCGCTCCCCTCCTCACCACCAATACAAACTGACTGCAAAATAACCTTAATAATAGAGAAAATACATCATAAATGAATACTGAAACCAGATTTAATCATTAAGGAAAGTTTATGCATGCACCACGTACTATGTAAACTCTTCATTTCCATTTTCCAGCCATTGAGTTGCAACCCCCCCCCCCTTTTTTCCCCTTTTTTAAATAATTTGGGGACCCCCTAAAAATAATTAGGCGACCTCCCGAGGGGTCGCGACCAACAGGTTTAGAACCCCTGCCCTAGGGCCTATGGGTAGGAGGCATAGAGGGTAGGAGCCTAGGTACCCTCTCAAAAAACATGCAGTAATATGAGTAATCCAAACTACCTTCCCTTGGAGCAGAGCCATATACGGCTCTGCCTTGGAGGCGGAGCAGACCCGGAAAAGAAACCAGGCCAACGCAGAGCCACAACAATATATTCTAGAAGTAAGGTTTTACTTTCGATTTAACGTCGTATTCGTCGTGTCGTTTTTCGCCTTGAGAAAATCGTTAATACGCAAAAGGGAACAATGAAGTCCCCTTTCTACGCAGTTTGTCTGTGCTTCCTTGGGACAATAATGGCCAACGAGTGTAAGTATTATAGCTACGAGGTTACAACTAAAATGTTGTTTAGTGTTTTGAGCCACGCTAGGCCTAGCCCGACCAGGGCTACGCTAGGCCCAAATAAAAACCAGTCGCTTTTGTTATTCATGTAAAGATAATACTTACTATCCACTTTTAATGTGGTGTTTGTATTTATGTGTTTATGGAGGACCCCAATGGAAACAAGCCTTTCTTGGGTTTTTGATTCCTCTTAGCAGACTTGTTGAACTGTGCTTAGCTTATTCTACAAACTGTTAAAGTTTTCAATCATTCAATCATATAGATCTATGGTACTGTTCAAGACCAGTACATACTACATAGTAATAACGTGTGTGTGTGTGTGTGTGTGTGTGTGTGTGTGTGTGTGTGGGGGTGTATTACTATTATTGAAAAGAAAAAGTCTACTACTATCATATCTGTTCCGGGGCCCTGTACTAAACTGGATGTTGTTGTCTCAATGTCTTCGGCATTACAAACCACATATAGCTCCGCCCAAGGTTCAGGTGTACACCCGCAATCCAGGCGTCTTTGGACAGACCAACTTCTTGATCTGTCACGTGAGTGGCTTCCACCCTCCTGATCTCAAGATAGAGCTGATGAAGGACGACGTGGTGATTCCCGGTGCCAAGCAGACGGACCTGGCCTTTGACCACGGTTGGCAGTTCCACCTCACCAAAACGGTGTTGTTCACTCCTCTGAAGGCTGAAGAGAGATACACCTGCGGAGTCACCCATCTCTCAAAATCTAAGACCTATACCTGGGGTGAGCTTCTTGTTTGTGTTGCTCTGCTGTTGTCCTCAATCTCCCTCGGACATTAGTTTATGAGCCTTTTCGAAATACGCGTGGTGCAGCAGTTAATAAAAGTAATCAATTCAATCCAACATAACCTGACGCTGCCAGATGGGGGCGGTATTAACAAATTTGTGTAGCAAGCTTCTTGGATCTGGCAGCGTCAGGTTACTTCCAACAGGGGGTCCATCAAAGGTTAATGACTGGTTGACCACTTGATTGATTGATTGATTGAAATCTTTATTAACAGTTTGTAGAATTTACAGTACATTTTAAGCACAAACTCAATACAAAGACTGTCAACTGTGAGTGGACGACCCAATTAAGCATTACACTTGTTTACAACAGGGTCCACATTGTTCAATTCATCAAAACATTTAAAGACATACAAACATTTAGAGACATACAAATAGACATTTCTCTGTAGGTAAAGAACAGAACAGGAATTCATCACTTGAACGGCTAGCAGCCCTATCCGGGAGATAACATCTGATGACACTGATGATAGTGCTGTCAGTCTTTGAAGCTATCTATGGAATCTATGATTTTTCTTTAATCTGAAACACAATTTTATACATTATGTAGTGTTGGAGTCAATGCTTCATCTCTCTCTCTCAGCTAATGGGTCCTTGGCCTGATGTAATCGATTATAAAAAACAAAGATGATTGATAATTCAATCGAATAATGTATCCCTATTTTGGACACAACGTCTTTAGAATAAAAATAATCTTTGTCACATCACAGTTTTAACAAGTAAAAAGGTGTGTGAAATTTGTTTGTGTGCATAGTTCCCATCATGTTATTGAAACAGAGGGGGGGGGGGGGGCAGGGGGGAGTTCGGAGATCAAGGTAAGGCAAGAAAGAAACTATATGAGAAAACCAGCAGAAACGTAGTTTTACCACAATGCCGGTAAAATAGTTAATATAGCAGCATTGTGAGCTTGTAGATTGGCTATTTTAACATTTTTTGGACAACTCTTGTTGTGTGAAGTGGCTGATATAAAAAATAAAACATGCTTCTCGATGAACAAAAAATAAAGTAATTGGTAGAATAATCTCTGTAGCGGACCCAGCTGGCCTTTTAAGGATGAAGTCTGAACTGATGATTTTGAAGTTGCTTTATTCATAGATCAACGTAGAACTGGGACAGAAATAGAATACAACATATCAATGGTCATAAATCACTCAAATATAATCCATAAACAGTTCAAATCTCAGGGACAAAATACATTTTCCATGCATCACTAAAGTACAATACATAAACAGCCGTCTGCATACAACTAGGTGCTATCTTCTGTGTGGCATCAGTTCGTTCCATGGTTAGTTGGCATTTGACCGTTCCTTTGGCCTTCCTTTCCTTAGCCATCCACATAACCAACAAACTTTAGCCACACCATTTGTGTGCTGTCTGTTCCAAGCCTTCTCTGTATGTACTGAGGCAGCATTTCCTTGTTTTTAACCCCAGTGCCACAGCTGAGCTGAGTCCCAATCATCTGATTCTCATCAGCTGTGATCAGTTGTTGGCACAATGTCTTCAAATTAATAGACTTCCTGTTCAATGCCTCACAACACTGTGAATATATACTAAACAGTAAAAGTATTACCTGTGGGTCCGTTACAATCTCTAAGAAAATAATTGATTGCAGCCTTACTAAAACATAACTTCTGCTATGTGACTGAAGAAGTTTGTTTCGTGTGTTTTCTCTCACCTCACAGATCCGGACATGATGTAGGCCTCTGGTCTGGTGTCATACTGCAGGTGTGTAACCTATCGTTGCTGTCTGGCCAAAGAAAAAACCTCTTATCTCCATATTATAACTTGTGTTTCTTTTCGTAAATTAAAGGAGAATTCCATGCTAGAAGGCTTTCTTACCTTTATTTGTAGTTAACTCCCCACCAAAGAGGTCTAGGTGTTATTTTGTGCAAAAGTGCATTATTGGCTATTTCCCCTAATATAAGCCCTCAATGGGGGTTGGGTTTTTGTGCTAATTTGCTTATTTCTATCAAAATAAGTAGTAAAGTGTGCCGCTTGGGATACTATTTACATTATGAAGAGGATATATACCAAAAAAATGATTTTTGAGTGATGGAAATAAGCGAATTGGCACAACACCCCATAGCCCCATTCAATTCAATACAATTCATTAAGGGCTTATGCCAATAATGCGCTTTTGCACAAAATAACACCTGGAACTCTTTAGTGGGGACGTAACAACTACAAATAAATGTAAGAAAGCCTTCTAGTATGGAATTCTCCTTTTACTTGATCATATACTACATCAACAGTAGCATATGATTTTCGAGCTTGTAGATCAGCTACTTTTGCTCGTTTTGAATTTGAATCTTAAAAAGTATGATGATTTGATCTGTCTTTGTGACATGAGATGTCTGTCTGGCTTCTGTCTGTTCACACTGAAATTTGTCTTGCGACCCAGCAGCCAAGTATGCAAAGTTCCCATCACGTTTGAAAGATGTTTTTTGAATCAAGCAATTGATGCCCACGGCGAATCAGGCTTGAACCCAGGCTAACTGTTTTGTTTGTTCTTTGTTTTTGTTAACCAAAGGTGCAGTCAATTCACGTGAACATCTACAGTCTTCTGTCCCGTAATCCAGTGGTTCTCAAAGTGGAGTCCGGGGACCCTCCCAGAGTCCTTGACAGGGTTCCAGGAGGTCCCCAGATAAATGACTTAATGGAGCATAGTCAGTTTAATCACTTTAACCTTCTATACATTGGCATGACATTTGATCAAATAGCCAAAGCACAATGTGTTGGTGTTATTCAAAAAACATTTTTCAGTTTTGAAGTTTTTTGTTTAAACATTTTTGCAACACAACTTGTATGGTGGTCCCTGACACAAAATATTTTCAGATGGGGGTCTGTGGCCAAAATACATTTTAGTTTGAGCGTCCTTGAAATGAAAATGTTTGAGAACCACTGCCTTAATCTTCTTTGGCGGCTTTGTTGGCACATTATTTTCCTACAAATAGACGTTTGAAAGATTTTTTATCAAGCAATTGTTTTTATCTTGTTGATGGTTGAGAGTCATGGTGAGACTCTTGGGTAAATTACATCTTTTCATTATTATCTTTGGGCAGGTGAAGTGATGAGGTGATGGTTTGATTTGATTTAATTTTCATTAGTAATTTAAAGAACAACAACTAAATATAGTAGAGCCCAAAACATGCCATCGTCCTAGACCACTGATCTACCAAGGTTTTACTTTTGACCCATATATTGTCAAAATATAATACAATTTCGAAAATGTAGTCAAAAATAGCCGATCTACAGTACAAGCTCAGAACCCATTGTGAGCTTGTAGATTTTTGAGAATTTTTCAAAACTTCTGAAAACTTAAATGTTTGGCTATAACTGATATGTCCAAAACGCCACATTGAAAGTCGATACAAATAGAGACATCAGCTGCATAATTGCAGATTCCCTAAAGACTAGGCTCTTTAAAAACATTACCAAAAACACAAAGATTAACCTAAAACAAATAAATAATCAAATACACATTCTAGTCCTGCTTGGAACCCCACACCCATGGGCGTTCGATTCTTGTCTTGTTTTATGGTGAAACTACTGCTAATTATTTTCTTGTACTGTGATGGATAAAGCATATTAGACAAGCAGGTTTTGGGACAATCTATAATTGTATGAAAATAAAACAATAATGTTGTACTTTAAATTGCATTGTCTTCTTTTCTATGTTTGAGGGGCGCTAGCCCCTCCTATAAACAGTTATAGTGTAAATTCTGTCTGAACACAAACATTAAATGCCATTGACAATGAATGGAGAATTTACGTCATATATGTGTGAGCAAATCGGCTGTCGGTATGTCTGTCGGTATGTCGGTGCAAACCCTTGGCCAATAAGGGACCACTATTATTAGCAAATCCATGTTACGTCATGATGATGTAACATATCAATAACATGATAAGAGCGCCCCTCACTTGACACAGGTGTGATTTTTTTATTTCTAAAAAGAAAGCATGAATCCTGATGTCTACTGAGTAACTTGAGTTTAGTAACTCAACTCAGTAGCTTAGTGCTGTTGCAGTTCCTCTGTTGCTCCTGTAGATGGGGCTAGGAGACAGACAAATTTTCACCCAAATGAATGGAATCAAGTAGGCCTACTATTGACAATACATAACGCACGGCGCAGCCGACAGTTTATGGTCACTAATATATCATAAATAAAATAACTGGCACTGGTTGAAAAGAATACTGGGTTACAAAATCGTGGGATAAAAATAATAAAAAAATAATAATAATAATATTTTAAGTGGATAAATTACCCTCAATAAATAAGAAACGAATATTAAAGAAAGATATGCAAGACGGATGCCAGGGTTAATATTGTTTAAATTGATAATAAAAAATAAAAGAACGTTGATGAAGCTGACAATCTCGCGAAGCCTAGACCAACGAGATTTGACAAATTTCCGGAAGTGTAGTCTGGGTGGCTAGCATGCTAAGCTAACTGGTATCGGTTCGGTTGTAAGAGATGGAGTATGTGTTGTTTCACAGCTCCCACTGACAGCTGTAACACTTGATGTGACCGGGCACGCACTCAGACAAGCCGACAACAGCGAGGGTTTCTTGGACACCAGGGTAAGCATGGCCGAGCTGTTGGATTCAACATTTTGGTGGATACACACATAGATATATATGGATACACAGGCGGGCTGTAACTGGAAAACGTTTAGCAGCTGTGTATCGTTAGCTCGTTTAGCTAAAGCGAACCGCTAGCTTGGCCACAATGCCTGCCAGCCAGCCAGTATATGGTGTAACTGCGTTTTGGTTGGACAGCAGAAACATTGGTAATATTCTCCAGCAGCTAGAGTCACCAAGACAACCATCATCCTCACTGTTTACTTGATGTGTTTATGCTGGTGCGCACACAACATGTGATACCATAATGACTCAACCAGACATGACACACTACTCTCTCTCTCTCTCTCTCTCACACACACACACACACACACACACACACACACACACACACACACACACACACACACAGAGGGCAATATGGACAATGTTTTACTTAATTTACTGGATACTTCTATTACATTTTGTAATGATATTGTGAATTTGTGGGGATGACTATTGGCACAAATATTTACACAGGGCTAAACGTTTAATACATTTGGCCAATAACTAAGACAGAATAGTCAGGTAAGTTTAGTTAATTAATAATTAATGCACTAAACTTACCTGACTACTATAAGTGAATTAATGATTAATTAACTTCAGCCTTTAAACCCAGGAAAAGTCAACATGTTATGCCATATTATAAGATATTCAAAACCCCCAGATATCGGGCTCGATCGCCACCCTCAGTCCCATGCTCATGGTTCATTATCTATGGTCACTATGCTTACAAAATCTAAGTGAGAAATGAGAATGACAACAACTACATTTTGTGTAATTTTGAGATGTTCAAGCTATGTTTTTAGAGTCATCAGACATTCAGACTACAATAACAGTCATGAAATGTCCAATGATATCTCAATATATATATTAGATATTTTTAATTGGGAGGAGTGACAGTAGACTACTCACTTGTCCCAATTCTTTTCAGACAGAGCATGAGTACAAGTACTTAATTTTTAGTACTCGCCAGTACCGATACAATAACTTTAATTTCGTTGAGTATCCACTTATTTTACCCCCTTTTTCTCTAATTTAATTTCATTGTCATGCCTAGTTGCCTACACGTGTCAGTTGTCATTTATGCTTGTAGATCGGCTGTTTCTGTTGTTGGGTCAAACTTGCTCCCGTTGCATTCGTTCAGCCTAGTGTCAATTGGATGTTTTGGTTCTCGGGTCAGAGTATCGGGGCCGCTATCGAGTACTTGAGCGTGGTATCAGCCTGAGTAACCGATACCAGTATCTGTAATCTTAATTAAACAATAATATTGTATCTCCACACACTGACATTGTTCAGCTGACCGGTAGGAAATAGTGGCGGTAATACATGTCACCGACTAATATCCACTGAATTCACATCATTTTTAAATTAATGTGAATCAGTTTGATCTGTAGGGAGAGACATCAGAGTGTCACTGATCTGATATAACTTTGTTTACATGTTCGTAGCTGTTGTCAATTGAAGAAAACAGTCCCCAGTGCACAGTAGTGCGACACTCGCAGATAACTGCATTTGTGAGATAATCTGCCACTGCTACTTTTGAAAGTAACGGAGTGAAGGTGTGTTGACTACTTGTTCAAAATTGTCACAAGTCAGCCCAACAAATGTATGATGAGCCTAGTCAAGAGGAACGATATCGGTACAGTCATGCTGATGAATTCTTTGAGGCTTATTTCACAACTCAATTTCACAATCTTGAAATCTTGCATTGTCTCCTTGAGCCAGGGAGGATGTAGACAGATGATGACAAAAAGCGAGCTGACAGCTACTGCTAAATTCTTTCTGGGTTATCTGTTCTATTGCTTTCCCCTCTCCTCCGTTTCAGGTCGACTTGGCTCCAGACCAGTCCTCACACACTTCTTTATAGCTGTTGGCTTGGCATTGGCTCAGTCAGCATTAGCTGCTGATGTGGTGTGTTAAATTAGAATTAACCATTAGAACCCCAGCATCCATATCTACAAGCTCATTGACACTTTGTGGTGTGAGCTTGTTAGCAAATTATTGATTAATTAATGATTTGATAATTGATAACCTTGTCAATTGATAAAAAAACGGTTAGTTGATAAGCATCTTTTTTTATCTCAATAAGGTAAATACATAAAAACATAAATGACCTTTTGCTGATATACAGAATGAATTCAAATGGCATTTTATATTCCTTACTCAAATTATATTTGAGATATAGGGCCGGGCAATGGCGTCTTTTATGAGGAATGAAGTTAAATGAAAAGTGCATCACATCATTATGCAAAAGCAGAGACGTTTCTGTGGCTACCAACTCCAAGGTGGGCTGCACTTTATGTTATCCGGCCCATATTGTGCATTCTGCGTTCCTCTGCCACACGTGTGCACACTGCACAGACAGCATTACTAGCTCAGTACTACTACTAGCTTATTCACAGAAAACTGTAGAACTAGAACCGCAGAATTTTCAATGGATTGTTAAGTGCCCCTCAACAATAGTATTGTAAAACACAGTGAATGGCTGTGTTTTGGATTTTAAATGGATCACAGCACCTATACTGCATGCCTGTCTGTCCTAGCCTGGATCCAGCCCAAAGACCCTGCCCACTCTCTGAGTGGACTGCATCTCTTGGTCTGGTGTTGTACTGTGAACCTATAATTTATTCGGTACAAAAATGTATTATCCAATGAGAATCGGTGGTGTGGGTGGGTCTAACGAACAACCAATCAGCGCCGAGGCCCGTTTCAGCGTCATCACACAGCGCAACAGACAGAGGAAGGAGGGAAAAACAACAACAATGGCTACCATTGGTTGAGGGAAATTCTAATCCCCTCCCCCTTGAAATCGCTCAGACAGGAGACAATGTCAGACTGAAGCTTCAAGAAAGCTACAGTCTGATAATCAGGCTATGTCTGTCCTGGAAGGGTGCACCCTCTTTCTATTCCTGACCTGTGAAGGTTTTTTCTTGGGTATTTTTCTTAAGTTACTGTTACCCGATTGATGAGGATGTAAATTAGGTGTGTCGTTGAGTATCGACTTTTCTGGCCTCTAACGAAGTACCATGTTTAACAAAGGGATGTTTGTATTTGGTTTGCTTCAGCGCTGCACTACAGACTGTCCCTGCAGCACAGGATGTAGCCCCTTAAAGAATGTTAATACTAGTTTGATGTAGTTTGTCTTCTGGCATCACAGGATTCTTCTGACGTGCTTTGTTGTGAATGGTCCATCAATGATGCATGTGTGATGCACTATTGTAGAAAACTCCAGGGTTATCTTCCTGCCCCTCTCTTTTTTTCAGTAATTGTGTGTAGTTAAAGGATGGCCTGGGAAATTTGTCTGAAATCAATATTACAATAATCATATGGATATTTTTAGATACCAATATCACAATGTGGCTTATATTTTCAAAATCATAGTAGGCTAAACAATGAAATTGATATTCGCTGCAGTGGATCTCAGTGATCACTGATGTAGTTCTGGGACACAAAACCTAACCCATCTATCCCTTAAAAAATCAATAAAAGGCGTAAGCCGCAAAGAAAAAAGAAAAAAAAGAAAAAAGAAATGACCAACTTGAAAGGTATGCCAACGCGTAACATGGGGGGTTAATAATACACAATTTCCTTTGTTGAAACGGTGCACGTCTTCTCTGCCCCCCTCCTCTCTCCACCTCAGCTGCCACGTCAGGCTCAAACATGGAGTCCATGCTGAACAAGCTGAAGAGCACCGTCACCAAGGTGACCGCTGACGTCACCAGTGCTGTCATGGGCAACCCGGTGACGCGGGAGTTTGAGGTGGGCCGCCACATCGCCAGCGGGGGCCCCGGGATGTGCTGGAGGATATACAACGGCAGTAAGAAATCCACCAAACAGGTGTGTGTGTGTGTGTTTTGGTTCATAGTCCAAGGTGTTGTTTACATTCCCATACACATGATGCAACACACTTTGTGTCAACATTGTAGGCAGTGAATTCAATGTACACTCAATTGAGGTATAACAACAGAATTGGTCAAATGGAGGAACAGATGTTGGCCTTGGAAAAAGCTTGTTTAACCATTTTGCTATTTTGCTATTCTCTCTCAAGGAAGTGGCAGTGTTTGTTTTTGATAAGAAGATGATAGATAAGCACCAGAAGTTTGACAAGGACCAGATCATTGACTCACTGAAAAAGGGGGTGCAACAGCTAACCAGATTGAGACATCCCCGACTGCTCACAGTTCAGCATCCTCTGGAAGAGTCGCGGTGAGTACGCAGCCTTTCACACACACAAGCTTAATTGAAAACGTGGCATGACTTTTCTATCCCTGTGTGTATGTGTGAGACAGATATTATGTGCATGTGTCCGTGCATGTGTGCATAGAAGCCATGTCCTGATCAAAAGACTGTGCAGCCTGGCTACTGAATAATACATAGTTCCTGGAAGCAGAATAAGGCTCAGGCTCTTTCCTACTCTTCTCTTCCTCTCATTATGTCTTATAATAAGCTCACTTTATCACATTACATTCTAACTTTGAATATATGTAGGTCAGGGCTGAAATGAACCAAAACCTTGAAGAAGACTTTGTCGAAACTTTGGTTGGTTTCGTAAAAAGAAGAAGAAGAAAAAAGAATTTTCGCATTGTGGCTATGAGCTGTGCGACCTCCTCTCTTTAAAACAGGGCTGAAATGAAAAACAAAAAATAAAATATCACAATAACTAGAAGGCCACCTTTTTATATTGATAAAAATCACGATATCTGTATGCCAAATTGTGTATTTGATGTAGCCATGTCTGCCTTCTCAAGTATTTGGAACTCTTGACTTGCTTAGTGCTAACAATATTGTGTATCATAATTGTATTTGTGTATCAAAATTGTATTTGTTATTAATGTGCATCTTCCTGTTCAGATCTCACTTGTCCTGTCAATGGATTCGTTGGGACTCGAAGGTTGACTCACTGAGATAAAACTGATGCATTATTTCTCTGCTTTCACTTCTAGGGACTGCCTGGCGTTCTGCACAGAGCCCGTGTTCGCCAGTCTGTCCAATGTACTGGGCCAGTGGGACAACCTGCCCAGCCCCATTCCAACCGACATCAAGGAATACAAACTCTACGATGTGGAGACCAAATACGGTTTACTGCAGGTGAGAGTATACAGTACAGACAGACAGGTAAAGAGAGACACAGACAGATGGGTGGGCATGTAGACAGACAGTCGGCAATTGTGTTGACACTGAGATACACATTATAACGACAATCAGTCGTTAGTTGTGGTATTCTAGAACTAGACGCATGATTCCCAGTTGCTCCAGTGATTGTGGGAAGCCAGTGGTTAACAAAAGAAGACTGGTTGTACTGGTCAGCCTTTCAGGCCTTTCTGGTTCAGGTTAGTAAGAAACTCCTAAAACACTTAAGGGGCACACCCATCGATGAATGTTTATTGAGCCGGCCAGTATGGTTGCAACATCTAGGGTTCGATTTCCTTTCATGGAATGTGTGACGAAAATAAAATACTATACATTACATATACTGTATTTAATGAAACCCTAACACACAGACATTGATCATGGCAGTAGACTGATTCTGAGCCTTTAAGTTTCAGCACTACATAGCCAATGTGGAGGTATTCATTCACATACCATGCACGTTTAAAGCCAGTTGAGCCTGCCCGATTCCAGGCCCCACCTTCTGTGTTGAGATGTGAATTCCTGACAAAGCTGTGTTTCATCTGCTGTGAAATGCGTTTTAATTGTGTCTATATTTGCAGTTGGGCCTGTCACAACAGGACACCTCTGTTAGTGTGACATATGTTATATGTTTTCCTTGATTCTAGAATCATAGAATTAATTGTGCTTCATACTTTGTTTCGAAAAGGGCTGGTGCCAGCCTTTTTGTCATCACTTTGTTAAGTAAGTTAAGTAAGACATTCTTTTGATCCTTTATAGATTCCTTCATAGAATTTCATTCCTCCAAACTATTGTCTCTGCCAGGCCACTGAGACCAGACGACCAAAGGCTGGAGTGTATGGCCCTCATTTATCAAAGCGGCGTACGCCAAAATATGGGTGGACGCCGGAATTCCTGCAATTTCCGGCATTTATCATTTCCGCAAAACCTTGAACTTGAACATGAGCCAGGACAAAAATCACGTTAGGTCTGTCGTACACAAGTGGAGCAGCATTGTCTGAACTGCTGACATGCTGTCACAGGCATCTAAACATGTTTATATGAAATTTGTAGGATATTTCCAAGTGTGCAAGCAATTAAAATTGCGCAATTAAAAACAATGTTGCAAGTTAGATGCTTAAGCCATTTAAACAGTGTTTTGCATGAGCACTGTTTGCACCCCATTGCACCCCCCCCTCCTGGAATAGTTAACTTCCATGACATGGATCGAGAGGCATTTGCAGTGCTGCAGCTATAGTCAAGTCTACCAACCAACGGGTAGGCTATAGTGCAATCTACAGCCATGTCTTTCTCGAGTTACATCTCGTCGTTTTAAGGATAAACCCAACGTGTCGCTCGAATGCCAAATGTGCCGTGCCGGCGTGCAAGTGCAGGGGGCCGTCCGACCGCATCGGAGATAGGTAGGCTAACCCAGCAGCCAGGCTGCCAGCCCACCAGTGCCACATGGTTTAGGCTGCACATTCATGCATGGGGGGGATTAGCGCATCCCCGGCCGATAAGTGTGAACGGTTTGGGGGACCATTTTAAAACAAAGGCGGCTTGCATGCTGTGGTTTACTAACCAGAAATGTGCATGCACAAGGCTCGAAGTTAAACTGGGCCAGCTCTAAACTGACTGGGCCATGGCCCGTGGCCCAATGGACCCTACGCCGGTGACACACAGGGACAATTGCTTGCAATTAAGTTGCGATATGTGCGTGTGCGTGTGTGTGTGTGTGTGTGTATGAGAGCTGAGAGAGAGGGGGGGGGGGGGGTGAGGCGGGCAGCAGGAAACTTTTTTTATTGGCCTTTTTTTTGCTTCATCGTGTAACCATGGTATTCATGGGTGTACTACAAAACCTACACTCGAATTTGGGGCAGATTTTACACTCAATTGATAAATGAGGGCCTGTATGTTTTCACCCTTGTCCGCCTGTCCGTTTGTGTGTTTACTTTGTCTGTGAACAGCTAATCTTCGGCACCATAAGACCGATTGGTGTAAAATTTCCACTTGTAATAGCGCCATGAGGAGGCCATTACGTCCAGATACGGATTTCCCAGAGTAGCATCTGTGGGCAACTCTGAACAGGATGAAATGGACCTTCAATGTTTTTCAATGTGTGGCTAGCATTAACATTTTCCTCCGTTACTTGTTTCACCCTCTTGCTGTTTAAATGACATCCTCTTCCTCCCCACCTCAGATCTCTGAGGGCCTCTCGTTCCTCCACAGTGGGGTCAAGATGGTCCACGGGAACCTGTGTCCGGAGAACATCATCCTCAACAAGAGTGGGTCGTGGAAGATCATGGGCTTCGACTTCTGCATCTCCTCCATCAACCCCTCAGATGCCGAGGTGTGTGTTATGAGCGGGAAAAAGAGCACTAAACGTAAATCTTGTAATGGTTTGTTCACCACCGTGCAGATAAAAAATAGGCTGCTTTGTAAAGAGAGGCTTTTATTTGAGTGTGGCCATTAAAACAGTGATAGAAGAGCTTACTTTTACTTACGCCTATAGCCCAACTTTGGGAAGAGCAGTGCTACCACAACTCCCAACTTATACAGTGCACAGTCTAGAAAAGGTATAGACAAACGTAGCCTTCATCAGCATTATGCTATCGCCAATGAAGGCATGGTGTGGAAATGTGTACATAGTTCAGTATGCTGCCGTGCCCAGAGGCGTATCTACAATAAGGCGAGGGCAGGCGTCCGCCTGTCCAAATCCATTTCTGGCCTGGCCAAAATCCATACAACAAGACCTGAGAGCTGATTGGCCGTTGCGGTAGAGCGCGACCCTCAATCACCCATTGGAATGTAAATGCATGCCTTTCAGCCTTTGTATCCTACTCGTCTGGCAGGTATATCTCTTTGAAAACCTTTAGTGCTACGATTGTGTGCGGGGAGACAACAATTAACGCATGATCTTGCCTGCCCAAAACGAAATTCCTGGATACGCCACTGGCCATGCCACCTTATTAACCCATTTTTGCCTGACCTCGAAATTAAAAAAAAATCTTCTAAAGTTTTCACGATTTTTCAAAAATAGCAGACCTACAAGCTCGTAGCGCGAGCTTGTAGATCTGCTATTTTTCAATAGCTAAATTATAACATGATGTTTAAAACACCAAAAGGGATTCCCGCCCAAAATGTGTTAAAAGTTACTGGTGGACAATCCGTGAGCACTGTTATATTCATTAAAACAAAGATGCCACAGCTAATATATGGAATTGACTTTAAAGCAAAATCTGGGACTTATTTTAAGGACTATAAACCTATTCCAATCATTCTGTGTGGTAGATTATATAAATACAATATAGCACCTCCGCAGTAGTTGGAGGTGCTCTCCCTACTCTTCCATTGTACTGGTTGACAATGTGCACATTTTTATTTGACCCGGATAGGACACTAGCTGCCAGTGCCACCATCTTTGTTGAAGTTAAGTCATGGTTGCAAGGCAGATTGTAGCTTTAACTCTTGGTGAAATGTTTTGTTGTATAAATTATCGGTACAGACCCTGAAACACTTCAGAACATTTTTGGATTCACCAGGCCTCCGTTTGAAAATGCTTGTTATTTGAGAACAGCCATTTATTGCTTAAGGTTGTTGCATTAAGCCTAATATACGGTTGCCCGCCGTTCTCACACACCACACCAAAAAAATCCGCTCACAACGTTGT
Organism: Protomyctophum parallelum; assembly: GCF_964188405.1. Taxonomy (NCBI): domain Eukaryota; kingdom Metazoa; phylum Chordata; class Actinopteri; order Myctophiformes; family Myctophidae; genus Protomyctophum; species Protomyctophum parallelum. Next base: position 3,738,904 of record NC_139714.1, read on the forward strand.
GAGCTTGTAGATCGGCTATTTTCGAAAGCACGCCCAAGCAGTAACTCTGCACTCACAAACTTGTCTCACCCCCCCCCCCCCCCCCTCCTTCAGCCTAAGTACAAGTGCAAGGAGTGGGAACCCAACCTGCCCCCGCTGTGCCTGCCCAACCCCGAGTACCTGGCTCCCGAGTACATCCTGTCCGTCAGCTGTGACAACGCCTCCGACATGTACTCGCTGGGCGTGATCATGCACGCCGTCTTCAACGAGGGCAAGCCCGTCATCCAGGTCAACAAGCATGACATCTTCAAGAGCTTCAGTAGACAGCTGGACCAGGTAAGAGAGGCACGAGGGGATGGATGGAAAGACCAAAGGGTACGGTACGTTGTTGAGAAAGTTTTAGGACGTGTACTTACCACGTGACTGCTAGGGGGCCGAGCTGTCTATCCGTTTGTCCGTGGCTAATCTCGAAAGCCACTGGACCGATCAGCGCCAGATGTCTCAGTGCAAAGTCAATGACTGGTAGTACCAATAATCAAACTAAGGAATGTACTAGTGTGTATGTACTAGACCATATACTTAATAATAATGTGTACTTTAAAAATACTCAAACTCAGTGGCCTTGTGGTTAGAGTGTCCGCCCTGAGAATGGGACGTCGGGGTTCGATCCCCTGCCGGGTCATACCAAATACTGTGACCCAGTGCCTCCCTGCTTGGCACCCAGCATCAAGGGTTGGATTGGGGGTAAGTCCCTGCGACATACTAGCGCCATGTCGAGGGGGTGTACTTGTACTGTACATCAAGCTGCCTCACGCTATAGAACAGGAGATGGGCTCATGCCCCTATGGGCCTCATGGCTCGGCAAGGCTTACTTACTTTAAAAATAGCGGGAAAAAAATCCACAGATATTTATTTGAATGACGCGCAAAATAATCACTAATTTCCTAACGGAGAAGAAATACTATAGTATGTGCTTCCTGTCTGGTTATGATGGTTTGACAGCGAATTGCACACTGATACGGGGCGGGCAGCGCACCCCCGTGCCTCCGCCTCCCATCTTCTGCGTGTGTATAGTGTCAACACACTAACACAGACAGATGAAGCTCTGCCGCTGGCTCCCATTTGTTGAAGAGACATCTATACCAGAGCATGTGAGCGGAGCGGAGTGGCCGATAATTCCGCTCTTCGCTCTCGACGGCTTTTGTTACGCTCGCTCCGCGCTCACGTTCATCTCCCCCCACGCCGCTCTACGCTCGCTCCGCGCTCACTTCAAAATCCACCCGCTCCGCTCGCGCTCGCGATCACATGCTCTGTTGTAGCCCATCGTCATGTGTCCAAATCCAAAAGAACAGATATGTAAACTGTCGACAAGCCATGAGCGGTGCATTGGTGATTTGTATGTCTATTCTCATGGACAGTCCGTGAAGCAGATTATGCGTATGGGGCTGGGCTTGAGTCTGAGAGCAGGCCCGGCGCCAGGATGAAATGACTGAGGGCAATTGAGATTTTTGAGGGGGCACAAAGGCAAAGAGGTTGATTTAAGGGTGCAAACATCCCCTTTACCCCCCGTGGTGCCGGGCCTGCTTGAGAGACAATGATTGATGTAAACTGCTAGCCAAGCTTCCACAGTGCCGTGCCGTGTGCACTGAGCGGCTCGGAGCGGCTCGGAGCGGAGGACAGTTCTCGCTCCGGAAGTCAATCTGACCCATTTAAAAACCCACTCCGCGCTCACGTCAAAATCCCCCCGCTCCGCTCCTCGCTCCGCTCACATGCTCTGATCTATACATAATCAAATTATATTATAATGCTTAAGCAGATAAAGTAGGCTATGTACATATAACTACAGGCATTAATAACTACCGCATATGTATGATTATATAGCCTAAATTTAACAAACAGGCTTGATTGACATTTGTAAATATGTCAATACAAAAACTGCTACGAGGATAAAACCAGAAAAGCACTAAGGCTTCTTTACATCAGGTATAAAGTAAAAGGAAAACGTGACAACCGTATGGAAAAAGGGTCCGAAGAACTGGGAGGCGGTGGCGCGGGGGGTGCAATTCAAGTCTTCGTGGTTTGACATCTAGACCAATTCCTTGTGCCACTTGCTTGAACAACCCTGAGGCAGTGAGGTTCACAAGCTCACTGCCACTCACTGACATGAAGGTAATGCAAGTATGCAACCATGTCTCACACATGCACAATGTGTTTTCTCATAAATTAATGCCCTAGTTGATTTTGTGTGACTACAGCGTCACACAAAAGTAGCAGATCTACAAGCTTGAAACGTGGCAATAAACACAATCCTCCTTCGTTACTCTGACTTCCACTTTGTTATGATCTTCCGGGATAGCCGTAGAATTAGGGGCGGAAGTCGCTATGTGCATGGCGATTTGATTCTGATTCAGAGGGTTACGATTCCATTCATTCCGAATGATTGGGCTACAATCCGATTACGATTCCATTACCGATGCATCGTGGTGCCAATGCATGATTTATTTCCCCCTCACTGTGTGACTGATAAACAAAGTGCTTTCTAATGATCCATAATGAAAACACATGAATTTACTTCGTTATCTTGTATTGCTAATAAAAAACTAATGGAAGAGATGTGTCACTGTGAACTAGAAGGTTATATATATCAACAATTGCAGAAAACTCACAGGAAGATAAACAAGTCTTTCTTTGTAAATCGATTAGTTCATCGCGATTAATTTAAGAATTGATTCGATTTTCCACCCCTATGTAGAATATGGCTGTGATGCTAATGCTGGTATATTTCTCCCTGTCTGTCTCATCTACAGTTAAGTAATATGCCAGCTGCCACGCTGAAAAAGCTTCCAGAGGATGTGCGAGAACACGTTAAAATGCTGCTCAGTGTCACGCCCACAGTCCGCCCTGACGCTGATCAAATGACCAAGGTCTGAATCCTACGACACACACACACACACACACACACACACACACACACACACACACACACACACACACACACACACACACACACACAGTTCAGTCATTTGAATTCCATAGAATTCAGCATGTCTTCTATGGAAGCATGTTGCACACTGAAAATAGATAACAGAAATATTTGTCTTGCATTGACATTCAGACATTGTAAGCTTGTAGATAGCCTATTTACGGTTATCAGTCATTTTAAGATTAATGGGTATTTGAAGTGGTCAAACTAGAACTTCAAAATCTGCATTTTCTTCAACTGGATAACTGTATGGCTACCAAAGTATCACAATTCTACATGTACAATATAGTTCTTATTGTGTGGGGCCTAGTTTTGTTTATCATATCGCAGATTAAGAAACATTTTTCAGTTGTGAGATTAATTGTTTTGCTTTAATCCATGTGTTGTGTGAATCCTTTTGCTGTGTGTAATGCAGATCCCCTTCTTTGACGACGTGGGCGCTGTGACCCTGCAGTACTTTGACTCCCTGTTCCAGAGGGACAACTTGCAGAAGTCCCAGTTCTACAAAGGCCTGCCCAAAGTCCTGCCTAAGCTCCCCAAGGTAGCCACGACTTAGTGACTATAAGAAATGGTGAACAATCCCTACAGTACGTTTAGACAGTGGTGTAAAATAACTAAGTACATTTACTTAAGTACTGTACTTAAGTACAATTTGGAGGTATTTTGCCCTGCCCATGCTCTGGGGACACAGGGCCCATATTTGCCAATTGATCACACCTGATCGCATCGTTCCAAGTACTGTAGACCAGTGCCTAGCCGAGCAACGGAAGAGCTGTCATGAGTAAAATATAAAGCTTTCGTTTTGTCTTTACAGTCGCGCAAATTTATTCTAATATAAATAGAAATCATCTAAGCATATATAGCTTGTTGCTTAGCATGAAAAAAAAAGTAAAGATATTTAAAAATATATTTTCGTGAGCGGAAATGGCAGCTTCCTTACTCAGGATTTCGGGAGGTGTAGTTCCAGACTATATAGCATTCGGAGATTTTGGAATAGTTAGCTGCACGAGACTAGCCAGTGAAAATGTTGAGCAAATCCTGACAGAAAACTGTCAGGATTTAGAAGACATTTTATAAATTTCGACGTCAGGCCTAAATGGGTTAATTGTTTTGTAAAAATGAAACACACACACACATCACATCACGGTTTTTTTTGCCCTAATGTCTGTGCAAACCCGGGGTTCTGTTGAGGGGTTCCTTTTAAAAACACACAAATACAATACAAATGGATTATTGAGAATCCAACCTGAAGCAAGTTGTTTTCCTCAGAGAGTGGTGGTGTATCGTATCTTGCCGGCGTTGACCTCGGAGTTCGTCAACCCAGACATGGTTCCCTTCGTCCTGCCCAACGTGTTGCTGATCGCAGAGGAGTGCACCAAAGACGAGTATGTCCGCCTCATCATGCCTGACCTCACACCAGTCTTCAAACAGCAGGAACCTGTCCAGGTACGCATGCACTCTGCGCACACACACACGCACCCAGGCGTGCGCGAACTGGACAAATCAGACAAACACCGAGGTGCAGGAGCTGCAACGAATATCTGTTTCCACAGCAATGATCATTATTGTGAATGTGAACTGGTGTTCTCAATCTCGATGAATGGTTGAATAAAGTTAGACATTCTGAGTTATTCGAATAGAGTTTTACAATGACATAATTAGTTTTTTCAGTACAGTCTTTACCAAACTAATAACTAACGGCTCTCATAATCTCTGAAGAAGAAAAGACACTCAAATGTGCTATTTGCTGTAGATAAAGTTTGATTGATACTAGGTTGTGGTTTGTGCATGAGTTTACACAATTCTAATCCATTAATGCAATGAAATATTTAACAAAGTTTTTGCATGATATTGTTTGTCCTTGTGTAATGTGGTTGTGGTTTGTTTGTGGTTGACATAATTTGAGTCTTTGCTAACCCAGAAGTTAATATCGGCAATCGCCATAGGTTCTCTTCTCGCAATGTCTCAGGAATGCATTGAGAGATTGTCATGGTAGGTGCAAGGCATACAACCGCGATGCAGTTTTTGTTGATGCCTTCAGTTTGTGATAAATCAAGAAAATAGCTAAGCTATGTACAGTAGCAAACAAAAGCATATGCTGTATGTACACACATTGTTCAACAAGACAACCTCCACAGATGGAACACACATTTCTGTGATTTGTGAACCACACACACACTGTTTATGAACCATATTCAGTTAAAGTTGTTCCGTATAAAGTATTAAATAAACTTAATTTTGATAAAAATCATTCACTAGGATATGTTTCACAATGTCCATTCCACAAAAAAAATATTTTCATTTTTCATTTTTTTCTCTTCTCTAATCACTACTATTAGTCGTGAGTTTGTCTGCCCCTGACATTGTACATTATATATTATTTGTTATATAAGCATAGCGTTTCAGACAATGTAGTTGTTGCCTTCAAAAAACCAGGACTCTGCAGTGTTTCTTCTTTTGAGTGGTAAATGGAAGTAACGCACTATGACTTCAATATCCAAAAAGAAAGAACACTTAAAAGCATACAAATTTATGGTTTTAGACATTAACTGGTGTAATTTAACAGTATGTGAAACTCCCTTACTGTATGTTGACCACAGACTTTATTTCCGGGATGAATTGAAAAGAAGGAAATCTGACGAGGTGAACCCATGACTCACTCACTTCTGGGTTTTGGCGCTACAAACTGTAACACTATTCACAGTATTCCATCACAGGCATATCTTGGCCGTCCATATAATAGCCAATGAGCTGTGGCCTTGCACCATATTGTAAAACAACACATGTCATGAAAATACTATGAATTGCATGGTTCATTGTAATAACCTACTACTGTATGCAGCATGTTATATGTGGTTACTGTATGTCAACTGTTGTCTTTCTCTCTACTTTTCTCTTCATGCCCTCTCAGGCTAGCAATATGGTGAGTGGTCGCTGCTTCGAGGATTGTCCAGTAGTGTGTATTTAATATACAACAATTAGGAATTAGTTACTAAAACCACTTGACACTTTGTGAGCCCACGCAAAACTTTCAAAAAATCACTTTCACCTAGAAACTCCATTCACACTTTTTATAATTCAGCTGACTGTGGAGACACATGCTGGAACTTTTTACTTTGAAATGTTTTATAGTTTCTGAGTTATTTAACTTAAATGCCCAATGCATTCTCAATGGCAATAACACAAACTTTGGCACCACGTATTTCATTTTTGTTTTCAAAGACGTCTTGGGCACAGCACGTGGGGTGTTACCAAAGACATCCACAGAGGTCTTGGGCACAAAATGTGTTAAATTGTTCTTTCAACACTCACTACTTCATTCTTCATAAGGATATTTAACTTGTGTGTCTTTCATATTCACCTCTCTTTGTTTTTTTAATTCCACTCATTACCTTTGCCCCAACCATGCTGTTCCAGATCCTGCTGATCTTCCTGCAGAAGATGGACTTACTGCTGACCAAAACACCACCAGAAGAGATCAAGAACAGTGTCCTGCCTATGGTCTACAGAGCTCTGGAAGCTCCCTCCATACAGATTCAGGTAGAGGCTGAATTAGGGTGCTTCAATCCTAACCACGGTCTGAGCAGTTAGTAGGACATTGCAAAAGTATATCTAGGTCAAGGGCTGAACTGATCTGGCACTTTTTATTTATTTATTTTGTATGTTGGTACAGATTTCAATGTTTTTTGTTTGTTTGTGTAATAAAATATAATGGAAGAAAATCCGATTTTTATTATGGATCATTAGAAAGCACTTTGGTTATTAGTCACACAGTGAGGGGGAAATAAATCATGCATTGAAATCGAGATCGATCGTGATGCATCGGTAATCGATTTATAATCGAATCATAGCCTTCTGAATCGGAATTGAATTGAATTGTCAGATACCTAGAGATTTCCACCCCTTAACAAATACTGTAGGGTATTGTTACTATTGTATAATAAGTGGTCGTCTCCATTGAGGCTACATTTAGCTTTGATTAACTGTCTTGTTGCTGTGCATACAGTTTGTTGACCATATCCAAATCGTGGCCACAATTTGAACATGATATATCTTTTGAGCGCCACACACAAGAGTCTTGGAGCAACAAATCCAATCCAATTCAAAATCATCCACACTGTCTATAGCCAGAGTGATATTAATATAACATCCTTTCCTATGCCCTGACAGGAACTGTGTCTGAACATCATCCCGACGTTTGCCAACCTGATCGAGTATCCCTCCATGAAGAACGCCCTCATCCCGCGCATCAAATCAGCCTGCCTCCAGACCACCTCGCTAGCGGTCAGTGCCTCTTTCTGGCCATCCGGCTTCACTTTTATTCGTTCGTCCCTTCTTTCTCTGCTCTTCTCCAGCCGAGGGTTGGAGGTTAGGTTAGTCAAACAACCTCCTGTAGAAATGGATTTTAAGATGGATTTAAGACTCGTTAAAGATCTAGTTTTCCTGAGTTCCTCTGGTAGGCTGTTCCAGAGCCTGGGGGCCTGGGGACCAAATTAGCCTTATGACTCTCCTTCAATAGACCCTGACCAGATGATGTAAGAGTACGTGCAGGCACATAGGGTTCAACCATATTACATAAATAGCTCGGAGCTAGAACATTAAGAGCTTTAAAAGTTAGCAATAAAATCTTAAAATCTGTCCTGAACGAGACTGTTTACATTATGTATCTAGCTAGCTGGCCTGCCTGTTGCTAGCATAGCATGCATGTCATTGACAAGTACAATGTGCAATTTGGAAAACGGCTTATAACCAATAAACATTTGAACCCATTTTGAAAACTTGGAAAAGTGATTTGCCCAGAATAGGGACGGCAGGATGAAAGTTGTCAACATGCAGAGAAATAAAATGATTTTTCTTTTAAACATTTCAGGTGCATAGGTACTTTGTCTGTGTGATGTAGACCTCTGTTCCTCTGTACCCAGTACCCACCTTTATTGTAGGCCTTCTTCCCTCTGTAAATGGTACAAAAATGAAATAGAAATGTTTCATTTTTCTAACCCTAACCCATTCACGCACAGTCGCACACATTTACACAAAGACGGTGGAAGAAACCATGCAAACCACCAACCTGTAACTCCTACAGACTCCAAGACCTGCACTGGCACTGCCGCCCCCCTCTTTATACTCGCCTGCTTCTTTTGCTTTCCAGTTAACCATTATGCCACAATTATTGCATAATCGCCTAATCGCAATTATTTCAGATAATCGCATTTATTTTTGCATAATCGTCAAACATTTGCAGGTTGAGAAATGTCCATACATTTTTCAAAAACAGCAGAAATAGCAGATCTAGAAGCTTACAACAAGTGTTGTGAGCTTTTTTGTATATTATTTGGAGAAAATAATATGTAAATTATAAAATGTGTCAGTGATTTCTTTGTATATTCAAGCTATTTGTCATATCTGCCCTGTGCAATTTCTGATTACGAAGCCTAAAAGGCAAACAGAAATACAAAATTGTAACGTTCCAATGTTCAAGGCAAAAAACACAATTCCATCGTTAATCACAATTAATCGTCAACTTAGTTTGTTTGTAATCGTGACAGCCCTAGCCACCGTTTGACCGACTCTGTCACTGAAAGTTTAGTGGTGCAGCACTAAACCGTAGACATTCTGACTTCTAGGTGCGGGTGAACTCACTGGTGTGTCTGGGGAAGATTCTGGAATATCTAGACAAGTGGTATGTCATCGATGAGATCCTGCCCTTCTTACAACAGATCCCCTCTAGAGAACCAGCTGTCCTCATGGGCATCCTGGGTAAGAAAATAACTGAGTGTGTGCTAACTATTTAACTGAATTCTAACTTCCTGTTGTGAGGAGGAGGTGTTGAGCAGCTGACATAGCACTCACTGGAGACAAAACTTCACACGCCTGGTGGCAAAGATTTTCTCGAGGCACAGAACGTACAGGGAAGTGTTACGTCAGATGTTTCAAAACATCTTCCACACATTACAATGCCAGGATTGGAGGTGAAAATTGTCAAAGGCAAAAATGAGTGACAGTACAGTTGTTTTCCCTTTACTAACCTCAGATATTGAGACGGATGTATGAATGATGAATTGGTGTTTGGTTGATTAAATGTACCCAGGGATCTACAAGTGCACGTTCACCCACAAGAAACTGGGTATACCAAAAGAAAACCTTGCCTCTAAAACCCTGCCGCACCTCGTCTCTCTGAGTATAGACCACAACCTCAACCTTAATCAGGTACACACACACACAAAATACCATGTCTGAAATCCATCAGAATATCACCTGCTGAAAGTAACAGTTATAGTTTTACTTCCATGTGGTCTAATCATGTGGTGAACATCAACTTAATATGATTTTTCCAGCTCTCCTGGTTCATTAAAATGTCCCGTTTCACCAACCGTCTTTATCACATCAGAACCATATAGATTGATCAGTTGATGGATTGATGCGACTGCCTGTTTGTTTCAGTTCAACGCGTTCATGGTGGTGATCAGGGAAATGCTGAGTCGTATGGAGGCCGAACACAAGACCAAGCTGGAGCAGTTGCACGCCATGCAGGAACAGCAGAGGTTTGTCTAATCATTCATACTGTACAATAGCAATAAAGTAGAGAAGTTTGCTCTCCGTAAAGGACCGAAAAGCTGAAGCCAGACCCGAGAGGCCAACCTTAAAATCCACAAATAACAAAAGGCTCGCACAGACATTGAGGTGATGTACATTAGGTATATATTTTTGCTTTTTACCCAGTTGATTCCTCCCCACACAATGCACTGTTGTGCACATAGGAATATGTGTAGTTACAAATATCCCCCCCCTCCCCCAGGAGTAACTTGTTTGGTCTCTTCCTTGATAGGAGCATGACCATCTCAAACCAAGGGAACCAGTCAGAGGAGAACAAGAGGACCCCCAGTCCAGGAAATCAGGTGAGAGATCAATTCCTTCAGAGACACAAATAGACTGTGACTGTTAGATTTCACCTGTCACATGGCTGGCATTGGCTAAAACGGTGTCGGGATTGGAAGGTCACCCCTGTTTGTCCCTAGCTCCTCCTGGCATTATGTCGACGTGTGCTTGAGCAAGACGATGACTCTACAGGCCCACACATAATCCAGTTATAGGTGATAACCTACTCACCGCAGTGGTTGGAATAATACATCATGACGTCACTTAACACCCCGAGCGGCAAGGACAGAGTTCTCCGTTCAATCCATTAGTAACGCCTAGTGCTCAGGACGGAGATTGATAAAAGGATGGAGATTCATTGATATCAAAACCGATCACATCGCTCCACAGCGTCTGTTGCGCAACATTCAATGTTATTTTCCGGTGGGACGTCGTCGAAATTGTTCCCCATTTTAGCCGATGAGACCGAAAATCTTAAAACGTGAATAACTCTTGATCTAAATCATAATGTCCAAAGCAAAGATTATGTGTTAGGCGGTCCCGTCGCTAGTCGCGTTAGAATTAATCATACCTCCCGTTGTGTTTTGGCTACATCTCATCTCATCTAGCTACTTCAGCTACATCCGGGATAGCGCCTGGTCTGTCGCTAAATGTGCTTCGCTGCTATAAATCGCTGGGCGCTCTGATTTAATGGATTAAATAACCCAGGGTGTTTGGGGTGTTAAGTCGTGGTGATAACTTAAGCGGCTCACCGCTCACCCCAACACATCTCTCTGTTACGCAAACTGGAGTTTGCTCTGCTGTTGTTGTGTGAATGTGTGTTTGAATGTGTGTGAACGTGAGGCCTACATATGCCATGCCATTATTACATAATCGCAAAGTATTTTGTATAAGCATCAGAATCGTTTTCCATTCATCTGCATTAATTCTTCTGAATCTGTTCATGAATATTCAAGATTTTCAAAAATAGCAGAAATGGCAGGTCTACAAGCTCACAACGTGTCACATTGTGATGTGTTTGTGAGCTTGGCTATATTGGCTAATTTAGAATTGGAATTATTATATTACATTTTGGACATAGTACATTATTTATTTGGATTATTGCCGGTACAGGTGATTCTCAGTCGTTATGTTATGTTATGTCTGTCCTGTGCAATTTGTTTACAAAGCCTCAAAGGAAAAAATCGTCAATTCATAATTCAAATTTCATGTGACAACCCCAGGCATAAAGGAAAAGGCTCAGAAGAATAGATGATGACATCACTGTGCCAGACTGACAGCCTGTCTTTGCTTTCAGATTGACGATATGTTTGGCAGCACAGGAGTTAATGGAAAAGAGAATGGACCGTCAGCACTAGCCTCCCAACCAAATAGAGTACGGAAACTTCTTGTTCATGTATTTACTTGCACAAATTAACTCTCATTCATCCCTATTCTGGAGCAAACATTCAGCGAAAAGAGACTATCTACAAGCTCAATCTACAAGCTCACAAATGTTTGCAACATGTAGATCAGCTATTTTTTGGTGAAGAGATTTGATCTTGAGGGAATTGGTAACGCACCATATAGACCACTGAAGTCCTGGTCGTCACTGCCGCTAGATGGCGCTATACTCCTAGTTTGTGGGGTTCTGTTGAAATCCCCACAGGGGGATCTTTGATCGACTGAGTTAGAAACATAAACAAATCACCCCGACCATTTTACTCATATGGATATGAAGCATCGACTGAAGGTGGAAATGTACAAATATACCCAAAGAGTAACACGATTATGTATTCTATATAGAATCCAGCTAGATCATTTTAACTTCAATGGCTCTTCTTTAAAAAGAAAATCTAAGGTTTTGCTTGATCCATCTGTCCTGCTGTGCGTCTTCTGTCTGTCCAGATGTCTCTGACTCTGGAGGAGAAACAGCGTCTGGCAAAGGAACAGGAGCAGGCAGCTAAACTGAGGAACCAGCAACCCTTGAACCCCCAGTCAGTCAAACCAGCAACCAGCACCACACAGGTAAAACACAGCATCTTAGCTGTCCATCGTGTCTGATGATGGCGCTTGCTTGCGCGCGCGAGCACACACACACACACACACACACACACACACAGAGCTGCTGCATCTGGAGCAGGACCCCCTTCCAAATCTTGCTGGAGTGGGCGGTTTGTAAATACGTGCAGCCGGCAATGGACGATTCAAATAAAACAAACCTTGTACTGTCCAGCAATAAACCAGATATAGCGCACGCTGCGCACCTGAAGCATGTGCTTTACCATAGCTTGATATGAACATGTTTATCTCATGGCTTAATGCAGAGGAGAATTTAATTTCAAAATGTTCCTGACAGGTGTGTAATGCATCTATTAGTATTTAAGCAGTAAGTCCAGCCGAGTCCACTGTTTCGTTGGCCGTGGTGCTGGGATGGCTGTCTCTATTTCTCTCTCACACTCATTCTGTGATTATGATTGTAATGTTTTTGCATCCCAATGGAAATATTACGGGAGTATGCGGTACAAGTTGGTAATATTGCGGGACTAAACAACATAAAAAATGTAGTTGCGAGCAGGAGCAGCGTCAGTGCGTGTCGTCAGAAGTGAAACGGGGCGGGAATGGTCAGAAATCCAGCGGGCGGGAGTGGGACTAAGAAAACATTGCCTCGCAGGGCTCGAGTATACATCACACAAGTTCATGTCCCCTGATTTTCCATGCTCCTTGTTTTGTGTGTCAGGCTAAGGATCTAACCAGCAGTCTTCTCAACAACATGACGTCTCTAAACAGCCTCTCATTGGCCAACACACCTCGGCTGCCGCCCGTCCAGGGCAGCACCTTCCCCAGCTCCACCCCCATGGCTGGCTCCATGGCTCCCCAAGTCTCCAATGGCTTCAACTCAACCATGGGCTTCCAGGCGGGGGCCATGAGCATGCGCCCCCCGGGCCCTGGCCTCTACGGGGGCATGGCCACTACCACCAGCACTCCGAACTTCACTGCCCTCAGCCAGAACCAAGGGCCCCCGGGACAGACGAACAGGGCCCCCGACATGTCGGCCTTGGACAATCTTTTCAGCGGCAACAAGGCCAAAGTCAGCCTCAACCAAATGGGCCCCAAGCCAGCCCCAGGAGCCGCCACCCCTTGGCTCAATCAGTATGGATCCACCCAGACCAATCAGACTGCACCGTTAAACATGGGAGGGGTGCCCAGTGGGTTTGGGATGCAGGCCAATCCTTTTTTTAGTCCACAGAACTTTTCACAGCCCGCTCCGACCCCTGGTGCAAACCCAGGCGGGGTTAAACAGAGTGCGTCTGTCAACAATGATCTCAAAGACTTATTTGGCTAAAACATAGATATAATTTAACTAAAGAGACAGGATTCAAAAGATATTATTTTAACTACTGTAGACAAAAGAGCCTTGACTTCGTACAGAAAAAGACAGTGAATGTGGTGAAAAGAAAATAATCAATCCTCGATAGGGTGTTGCTGTATGTATTTTTGATCTTTTCTGATCTGATTTGAATCGAATTTTCAAAGCATTTGTACGCATTAGCCTGTTAAAACGCACTCGCCCCTACTACCCCCCCAGCCGAAACTACTAAAGATGAAGGGAGTTGGAGGTTCTTACTCTACTGTGTTCCTAACGATGCTGGACTTTCCTACTCTTTCTACTGTTAAGGATCTATGAAAAAAATGTAGGGGTGTGCATACATCAAGCGTTAAATATTTCCAGTGAAATTTTATCTGGGAAATTCTCTAGGGCTGTCCCCTCATAGTCCTTACTTCCTATGACTATCGATTTAGAATCAGCCCTAGAATGATCTTTTTAACCACTTTCAACCTAGCATCCTAACTTTAGGTAATGTCGAATGAATTTGAAGACATTTTTGGCCACATGACACTCGTACGACAACGTATAAATCAGGCTTGGGTGGTCAACTGTTGCTCTCATTTCGGAAGATTTGGGACTGCTTTGATCCTCTTTCTTTTTAAAGGCATGCTTGTCTGAGCTTCATGTGATAAGGAAGAGATGAGGACAGAGTGCAGTGGGTGTTACTGTAGCTAGAGTCAAGCTGATATATCGGTCAGTATTTGACTCTTCCTTTTCTTTAACAACATCGGTATATCAGCAATTATGCAGCGTGTGTCCTGATCTTTTTTTTCCAAGATCATCCAATCTACAAGCTCACGTGTTGCAATGTGATGCATTTAGAGCTTGTAGATGAGCTATTTTAGAAGACATTTTTAATACAGCTTATAGTGGTTACATAAAAATTTGTTCCGTTTATGTTTTATCTATCAAAACGATTTACTTATTAAAGGTTCTCAAGTAGAAACTTTAATCAAATCTAAATTTTTCAAGTCGATTAGAAAGTGTAGCAGTTTGACGGTGGTTTAGGACTCTCCAAAATCAGGGTTGACATATAGCACTGACTGGTTGAACCATCGGTACGGTACGCGACTCCAAGGACATGGTCTATAAGGGGGGCAGGGGTTGACATCTAATGTCCTGCAGCTTAAGTCCTTCAGCTTAAGACTAATAACTACAAGTTGTTGGCTTTTAGATTTTACATAAGTTATTTTTGGCTATAGCAGCACCCTTGTGCGATGGAATATACATTTTGCTCTAAAGGCCATAGCTTTTTAAAGACCTTAAGAATTAAATGTCCTGTCTGGTCTTCATTCTTCCTCTAGTATTGTCCTTCACCACCTTGTCTTGCGTGGTCAGATCTACCGTCTTACATGATCAATTCCAGCAATGGAGGGTCTGTCTGAATCATAAGACGGCGTGTCCTGGTTTTGCTAGAGGAAAATCTCAGGTGAAATCCCTGATTGGCTGCAGGGCTGTACCAGGAAAGCAGTCTATCTCACTTTTTATTTTTAGCTTGGGGGTGGTACTTAATTAACCACTTTCAACCTGGCATCCCTATTATGGGCATGTCATGGGTGAAGAAAAAAAACACTTAATTTCTTTTTTTTTAAATGGCACATCTACAAGCTCAATATGTTGTGTGCTTGTAGTATTTTTTTTAACTTCGTTTTGAAATTGTTTTGAACATTTATTTTAATTAAAATGTGCCCCCAGACCCAGATGCTTGACTACTCACCACCTCGTTGCTCGCGTTAATCAAGGAGTGAGTCTGTGAACACGAGCCCTGCATTCCCTTCAAGTAATGGAACCTTTTTTGAGCTTTTTTTTTTTTTAAAGACTGGTTGTTTTCTGTTGCAGTTTTTGTCCGTTTACTCTGTGAAGGGGGTTGGGGATCACAGCCATTTCACATCACTTGAATGGCTAGAAGGGTATCCATTGGAATAGTTGGATGTATGAAGTCGGTCTGTCAGTAGTGTCTGTCTCCTCCTGACCTTCTGAAGGATGCCTGGAGATCTAGGACCACACACTGCTTAGACCTTAAGCCTGATCTATACTTTGTCGTATGACTCACCGAAAACACTTTTTCTGAGCATCACGGTCATACGACCAAGTATATTATAAGGCATTAGGCTGTCGTGCCTTATATGGCAACATGTTTTGCTTTTCTACGGCAAAGTTTTACAAATACAAAATAGTATCTAATTTTGATGTTTCTCCCCCTTGTGGAGCATTTCACGTGCTGAAGTTGTCTTTTTGTTGCATGTTACTGAACTGACCACAGAAGATAGAATGATCGATCTTTTCCACTGATTATTAATGACTCGATGACCAATATTTATGAATTCATCTCACTCATCACTTGACGTGCTATGATAATGCAAACCTTTTTTTAATATATATATATATATATATATGGTATCATATCAAATGATGTGTACAATGAAGAAACCGGCTGTCTTTAGGTATTTTGAGTTGAGCACTTTTCAGCTTGTGGGGCGACCTGTGCTGCTGTTATACTATGAATTATATGATTATAGTTAATTTAAAATGCAGTGCTCTGTGGGGGCCTTGGTATTCTTTTTTAAATGTTCTTGTGATAGCGACAGAGGCCTTAGAGTGGCGTGCAATAATCTTTATGGGTGGGCAAGGGCAACGTGTGACTTGATTGGCTCCAGTGGCCTTCTGTTTTGTTTTTTTGTTTTCTTCAGTTGCACTGATCTCATGAATCAGTGTATGGGTTAGTAAGATTTGCAACACAGATTGAATTGGGTGTTGTTTTTACCTCTTTGAACCTACCATCCCAATTTTGGGCATGCATGTCATAAGCAAAAGGTTTTCCATTTTATTCTTGGATAGCAGTTATACAAACGCCCAACATGCATTGTTAGCTTGTAGATTGGCAGTTTTCGCAGTACGAGACACTTAATAAAATAGTGGCTAAGATGCACCTTGTATTTGTTATACCGATGGGGAGATCTGTTAACATGCTGAAGTAGCTCAACTATTACTCTTACAGGTTGTGCACACTGCCTGCATGGCATTGTCATTGCCTTGTAAATTATGAACCACTTTCAAGTGGTTCATAATTTACAAGGCAGAACATTATGGTCAAAATAGATCTATGGATCTGCTATTTTTGGCAAAGACATTTTTGTATAGAGGCAAAATGTAGTTGGCCTAGTATAGACCCGTAGGGGACACCAGTCAATAAAGGACCACTCTTTTTAAGTTCTACTCTTTCTCCCCATTGGTCAAGCAAGACCTCAAAGTAATTTCTTATTGGATGAAGGTCAAAGTAATTTCTTATTGGATGAATGCAGTTTACCCTCTGCTGTGATCGTCCCTATTTGAGAATGTATGCATATCACAGAATGGATATTGTTTTCCGTTTTTCTTTTTTGTTCATCCTGGTCAGACTCCAAAGCATAAAACCTATTCTTATACAAGAGTTCTGGTTGTTTGTATACTACTGCTGTCATAATGTGTAGTGTGGACTCTTATGAACCTTGTAATGTGTGTTTTAAGGTGATGTTACATGAGGTGGTTCAGTAAAAATCTGTACATATATATGAAAAATACACAATCTAATATTCTCACTGTTTGGTCTTTTATTCATGTGACAGTTGGGTGATGGTTTTATATGCACTATTTGAAAATCAAAGGAGGTTTTTATACTTTTTAATACAGTAAAAGGCATTTTAACCACGTGTCACGTGAGTAGATTACCTTTCTTTGCTGTAGAGAGGGTAAAAAGCCTCTCAAAATATTTCTTGTAACCAGTGGAATAATATGATAGGAATAGGAACCTTAAATTGTTCCTTGTTTTGCTGAATGGGGACCCTGAACCCTGTTTTGGTGTTTGGATCGGGAACCAGGTCCAACATTGAGGAACCAAACTATTCCACTTCCATCACATTTGGAACCGTTTCTTGAACCAGTTCTAAAACGTTTTTATTTCAAGGACCACCATAATGCAAATTTATAGTAGCCTGGCTAATAAGCCAGACCGAATCAGCCGTTGGCAAAAAATAATGCCTGCCAGCGGTGTGATTTGAGTCTGGCTTATTAGCCAGGCTAAGGGCCGATTCATACTCCTATTTTACCGCTGTTTCGGCGCTGTATTGCCGAAATGATTTCGGCTCGTCAGAAATTTTCAGTAGCACCGAAGAGCCGACTTTAGGACGGTACCCGCCCCCCCGAACCTCAAATGACGTCAAATTGTAGGCTCTACAGAGCCGAACCGACTTTTATTCGGCTCTAAAATAGGAGTATGAATCGGCCCTAACCCTAAGGGCCCATTCATACTCCTATTTTACCGCTGTTTCGGCGCTGTAGTGCCGAAATGATTTCGGCTCGTCAGAAATTTTCAGTAGCACCGAAGAGCCGACTTTAGGACGGTACCCGCCCCCCCGAACCTCAAATGACGTCAAATTGTAGGCTCTACAGAGCCGAACCGACTTTTATTCGGCTCTAAAATAGGAGTATGAATCGGCCCTAACCCTAAGGGCCCATTCATACTCCTATTTTACCGCTGTTTCGGCGCTGTAGTGCCGAAATGATTTCGGCTCGTCAGAAATTTTCAGTAGCACCGAAGAGCCGACTTTAGGACGGTACCCGCCCCCCCGAACCTCAAATGACGTCAAATTGTAGGCTCTACAGCGCCGAACCGACTTTTATTCGGCTCTAAAATAGGAGTATGAATCGGCCCTAACCCAGAAGGGTTAGGGTTATTTTTGATTAATTGAACAAGGTGGACCCTCTTGTAAACAATTGTAATGCTTTGAGTCGTCCACTCACAGTTAACAGTGTTTGTATTGAGTTGTGCTTGAAATGTACTTACTGTAATTCTGCAAACTTAATAAATATTTCAATCAATCAATCAAGGATACCAGCTCTACCCTTGTACCCCATGAGAATTGCTGATCTAGAAATGATGGCCTACAGTATAAATAACTTAAAGGATGTTTACAAACCTTTAAATGCACAAGTGCATTTCCTAAATTAACTTAATTAAGCAGTCATCGTCTGACTGTCAGACAGACGATGACTGTCTGTCAGACAGAATAACATGAGACAGAGTCTGTCTGTCAGACTCTGACAGACAGACTCTGTCTCATGTTATTCTTTCTTATAGAGAATCTGTATACAAGATCATTTCAGATTTCAGAGTGAGGGAAAGACTAAACTAACTAGTTAACTTAACTGTTAACTACATTAACACATTTCGCAGGGGCGAGTTATTATAACTTAACTTTCTAAGTCAATCCTTCGCCTCGATCGCTTTAAGATGTTGACAATGCCTAATGTGATCACATTTTGTACTGTTTTAACGTGATAAAGTAAAACACTCGGTGTGTTTGTTTAGTACCAAAACACAGTCAGTAGCCTAGCATATACTCTCGGTCTGGATGTGGTCGTGGAACTGATTTAGTGACTGCAGTGCGTCTGTCCGTGCAGTTTTCCAACTTTTCCAGGACTTTTATAGCCTCTCGGCGAGATCCGTTTGCTTGATACTCCATAATAGGCAGGCGTAGCGCGTGACGCAGGCGCACTGTTGTCAAAACAGGCGCGAGCGGAGTGGAGCAGGTGTCTTAATTTGTGATATGATTGGCGACATGAGTCATGTTGATTTAATTTTACATTCAAAGTAGGCTATATTTTAAGGACGAAAACAAACAAAACAGAGCCTAGCTTACTTGCGAATTCAAACTCATTTTAGCAATTATAAGTCACTCGAATTAAGTCAGTCATATGACGACTATAGACAATTTGTTTTATATAAGATATTACCGAGAGGATGAACAGTCAGTTACTGCCCCCATACCACTGACACTACACTTCTTCTCACTCTGAGCCTCGAGGGACCTTATACAGAAGACAAGGGAGAATTAAGGGACATGTCTGTCACGGGCCGGCCTCACTCACTGCCGCGCAGGTAGAAATATCATTTATATGTAATGTACCTTGTTTGTTTATACTTAAAAGGTTCAAAGCCTCTGTAGCTTCGTAGACCAACACCTCATCATATGCGGATACATTAAAATGTCCTCCTGCAAGTCCTGTCACAGTCAGTCTCAGCCAGGCAGGCTACTGTATAATATTTGTGCATGTGCGTGTGTTTTAAATTGTCCAGAGGCTCAACCTACAATGTTGGCATGGAGAATAAAGGCCTGTAGGTCTACTGGAGGCTGGAGCACCACCTGGTTCACTGGTTGTGGGAGAACCCTGCCTTTGCATGCAGTCTGCTGGTCTGAAGACCGAGAGGAGGGCTTTGACAAGATGTTTTGACCAATGCTGGAGGATGATGCAGTGATTGAAGTCAGCCTTCAGCTACTAATGTGGTGAGTCAGTCTTGTTTATAATCTATTAATCTAGACCATGCACGCACGCGACAGACACACGCACACACACACGCACACACATGCACACTCAATCATTCATTGCTGGCTTAATGGGTGGCTGCCGTGCCATGATCACTCTTGGAGTCCTGTACCACTCGCTGTAGTGGATGATGTTGCCTCTTGATGGAACTGTATCATGTGATGCCAATTGCCAAACCATTGCCAATGCCATAGAATATGATTCTATTTAATGCTGCCCAACATGGATGTAGATCTATATGTCTGACTTTGTGTCATCCTTGCCTGTTTTAAGGCCTTTGCTTGTTGAATTGCGGCATATTGTTGAAATTGTGATATGTGTTGCTCGGTGCTGCTACACTTAAACCTGATTTGCTTTGCAGTTGTTTAGTGGGAAGTTAAAGTAACATAATGTGAGACACACACACACACACACACACACACACACACACACACACACACACACACACACACACACACACACACACACACACACACACACACACACACACACACACACACAGTCACACACACACACACACACACACACACACACACACACACACACACACACACACACACACACACACACACACACACACACACACAGCTTTTATTGCAAGTGCGCAGTCTGCGCACCTATCCTGTTACAGTAGTACAACTGATCTGTTCGTCTGCTGACCCCTGGTGGAACAACTGTGTAAAGGGCACAAACCAACTTGGTATGCAGAATGCAGCTCCACTTTTAATTCATTGTTCATTGTATTTAATTTGTAATCGTGACATCGTGTAGGCCTATATGTTGTTTGTAAGCTACATTCAGGCTATTCCATGAGTTACAATCCTCAGCCCACAATATGCATTTTAGGTCTGGTTTATATGGTTAATATAATGTGCCTCTGGGACTTTTGGGGAGCTTGATTGTGAGTTGTGTTGAGTAATTGAGTTACATCAAAATACATTTTAATAGCCTACATAAAATAAAAATAAAACAATTACCCTAATTAACCGATTTCTTTTGGGGAGCGTTTTACTCATTGCTGGCTGTCTGAACATATTATTGCTTGTAGCAGCTTTATTAGGCATAATATATCTGTTTTATATCAAATTATTTCCATCTCCAGAGTTTAGCCTACATCTTTATATTAATTAACTGGTTGAAATTGAATGATTACCTATAAGATCGAAACGTTGTCGATAAAAGTAATTATTTACCAAAAGAATGGTGTACCTCCTTCCATGATTACCTATACTAGTATACTCACAATTCACATTATTATTTTTATTATCATTCAAAAATTTTACTATAAAATAGATTATATTTGTGGAAGACTTCGAGGGTGGGGATTTGATTCCAGAAATTATGAATTTCTCAAAATCGAGACAGTATTAATGGATATGCCCCAGACACCAGTCCTACAGGTGGCGGCAGAGTTAGGTGGCGGCAGAGTTTGCCTTAAGAGCTAATGAAGAAGAACGGAGGCTCCCTAGGAACGGGGAGACAGTCAATGGAGACAAGTAACCTTTTCTTGTAAAGTGCACTTCGTCAACAACGTCAAGGAAATATTAATACAATATAAAACTATGGAAGAAGGAGATCACGATCACGCTTATACCAACACCACATATGATCAATATAGACCCGCGGAGTTCACATATAAGTGTAAGTATCGTCTTGATGACCTCATAATTTTGGACACATGTTGACGTATACTTGGCTTACTTGCTAGGTAGCTTACCGTAGCTAGGAGCTAGTAGCTACTGTAGCAAGTGGCCTTGTTAGAATGACGTATTATCCTAGTTCCATGTTGGACCAGATTTCAATGAATATATGTAATATAAATTAACTTGATTCTATGGATATGGGTTTTTGTTCCATCTATGTTTCATTTGTACAGTATTCATCTATGGTAGATATGTTCCATGTTAATGTCTTTGTTTATAGGCCTACATTATACACTCATCTCATAATACAGCACAATATCTTGTTCCCCCGTTCTAATTATGATGTTCTCTTTTCTCCCAGTGAATGAGAGGGAAGTTCGAGACCTTGTCAAACTGAGAGTTTCAAATAAATTCCTTTTTTCTGGAAGGAGAAATTCTTGCCTGTTGGCATGGAGGTACAGTAGGACAATTAATTAGTTTATTTGGAAATAATGTGGACACGAATAATGTTGCATGATTGATCACAATTTCAGATACAAATAACATTTTTTTACATACTTTATATTATTTTATATTTTTCTTATTATTTAAAATGCAATTTGTAAGTAGCTTGCACAAAACAATTCACACTCGTTTACACCTGTGTAAAAGTGTAAACTTGTGAGTTGAGTTGGTAACCGGTACACGCCGTGGGTAAGTGCATATTAGTTGTTTATTATTATAAGATAATTTACAGGCAATTTGTTTCATATTATAAGACATGTTCATTTTTTAAAGTGTAAAAGCAAAATAAGTGACATTACACTCTAAGGAAGCATGTAGAAAATGTAGAAAATCCGCACTGGGCCGGGGCACACCTTAGCGCACAGCCGCGGACAGAAGAAGCTGACGTCATTCCGGTTTTTTAGGCAGCTGGTGGATGGAAAAGAAGCTCCACCTCCGCGGCTGACTGACACGGAGGAGAGAGTTTCCGTGAATCTGTCCCTCGCGTCAGTCAGCCGCGGGGGTGGAGCTTCTTTTCCATCCACAAGCTGTCTAAAAAGCCGGAATGACGTCAGGCGTCAGCTTCTTCTGTCCGCGGCTGTGCGCTAAGGTGTGCCCCGGCCCACTCTCAGTCGAGTCTTTGTTTAATAATGATAGTGCTCCGCAGCAGCAGTCATACCAGACAGACAGGTCTGTCTGGTATGACTGCTGCTGCTAAAGAAGCATACATGTCATGCACACACATCTACATACGTTTGTATACACATGTGTATTTATACACACATACAACTTCAGAGATAACGAGGACACGAAAAGAAAAGAAAATAAACAAAAAACATCCTTCATTGATTGATTGAAGGATTTATTAACAGTTTGCAGAATTACAGTACATTTCAAGCACAACTCAATACAAAAACTGTTAACTGTGAGTGGACGACACCATAAAGCATTACACTTGTTTACAAGAGGGTCCACCGTTTTTAATTCATCATAACATTTAGAGACGTACAAATATACACTTCTATATAGTCAAAAACAGGAAAAACTTCACTTTTATTTAAATTGCATTGAATTGAGAGAGACAGAGAGGATAGTTGTTTAGAGTTTACACTAGATGAAGTAGGAATGCTAAAGTTTAAACACCAAAGTACCGAAACAATGTAATTTATTAGTAAACAATATCCTGAAATATCATTGGTATGTACCGGTACATACTCACTTTTTTATCATTATCTAGCTGACATTATCTAGCTACATTATTGTAGTCCAATAAATAAATGCCAGAGGTTGGACAAAATTATTCTATCTACCCTAATCTGCTCACTGCTAATACCCTAAATTTGCCTTAATCCAAGATGGCCCTATTGATAACCTATTATAAGGCAATAATTTCTAAATTTCATTATGCTTTAAGTATCATGTCAAACTAGGGGGTTTTCATGATTCTGAATCCATTCCAAGCAATAGTTTTGCATGAAAAACACTTATTGGGCTAAAATCGGCCGTCATCACAAATGTGATGAGGTCAGCATATTTTAGTCACATTTAGTAGACCTAATGTCCTGTCAGAATCAGGTGAGAAACAAAATAATCCAATTTTGTCCAACCTGTGAGGATTTATTTACTTAATTTACTGGACTATTGACATACTATACTGATGAAGACAGCATGTTAGCATAACGATGAAGACATTGAAACTCGTTTCTCTCCAATTTTCGCTGCGGTGATTTGGTAAACCGGCGAGTTCTCCGGTATTCGTTGAGTTCACCTGGAGTGAACCTTGTACTAACTTGTTTATTGTGATTGGTTATTTGTTGCAGAACACTACTAAAACATATGGGGTTACATCAAAAGATGACCTACAGTCAGGCAGCCAAGAAATGGGAAAACCTGAAGAGGAAATATAAGGTACTGCCACACATCAAAATCAAATCACCCTGATTTATTGCGACCATAGGTCGCATTTACTCTGAAGACCTGTATCTCCCGTCCGTTATTCACGCCTTCATATATGGTCAATGCCTTGTGACATAACTCCTCCATATATGCATAATGGTCACGCTTCGTGACATCACCCGGCCATATGGCCATCTCCATGAAGATCACAACACTGACCTCATCTAACCCTTGATAACCATACATGGAGAAGACTGGATCATCACCTAGATCTGCATATATGGA
This sequence comes from Protomyctophum parallelum, assembly GCF_964188405.1. Taxonomy (NCBI): domain Eukaryota; kingdom Metazoa; phylum Chordata; class Actinopteri; order Myctophiformes; family Myctophidae; genus Protomyctophum; species Protomyctophum parallelum. The sequence goes on from NC_139714.1 coordinate 3,762,782, forward strand.
GCCTGCCAGCAACTCTACATCTGACCTCAAACCCTTAGATTTCCATATATGGAGCCGACCTGTTCTGACATTCCATATATTGATCTGACATCATCAAACCCTGTACACTCAAGACATGCTCCATATATGGCCAGTACAGAATCCATTCCATATGTTAACTTGAGCTGACCCCCCATGCCAAAGCGCCAGCGCTCGCTCAGCAGTCATGGGTTTTAAATCATTAACCACTTGTCTTAAGCCCTGTGACACCATCATGTGACGAATAGTGCAAATAGCTACAAATCTACACGCACAATGCATCGTGACACACTGTGAGCTTGTAGATGTAGAACTGCAATTTAGCATTTTAATTTTTTATTTATTTTTATAAATGGATGCATATGTACATAAAATGAACCTGCATCTTAGATATGTGTCTAACTTGTACCTTAGATCCTCTGATGCTGGCAATGTAAAAAGAAAGTCCATGTATTTCTTATTGATTGAATACTTTATTAACATGATTATTAACAGTGCAGACCTAGGACATTCAAAGGTTATGCTAAAAGGATAACATATTGTGCTCCATTATACTCAATTCATCAGTAATACAACATACAATACAAAACATATTGGAATAGAGCTCAGTAGAATTATAATAGATATATACAGAAAAAGGAGGGGTGGGGGTCAGAGAACTCTACTATCAAGGTGTTCAAGGAGATAAATTATGTTCTATTGTATTTTGAGGACATTAATTCTTGAGTTTGGGTATGGAGTCAAGAACCTTCATGTCTTTTAGTAGATCATTACAAATGTTGGTCGCAGGCTCGCAGCATAGTATAATGTGTTTATTTTTTACCCACGTTTGAGCTGATCTTTGGGGGAACAACAAGGTCAGGTGATCTCCTTCTGGTGTTATGCCCATGGGCATCACTCATTCGTCTAAAGAAGATTTGTGTTTGTATGGATGCGTATGCTACATTTCAGTCCTATAACATCTGCCCTATTTTAATCAACATCTATCCTGCCACCAGTTGATGATAACTGAATGTCCCATTGTTGAATCATTACAGTTGTTCCTCTTGTATTTTGTTTAGGATTTGAAGAACCCTCCACTTGGGGTGAGGGTCTTCCCTGAGAAATGGCCTCATTTCACCCTGATGGACGACGCCATGACGGGTCGCCTGGACGGCAGTGCTCCCATCCTGAAGGCCGTTCCTCTGGACAACGCAGACTTCTTACCCGCCTCCAGCCACAAGAGGAGGCAGATATGCACAACCACCTCAGCCTCGCCACCCGCTTTGACAGAGGACATGACCGAGGTCGACGTCATTCTCAACGGAGACAACGAAGAGATGGAGGAGGAGGAGGAGGAGGAGGAGAAGGAGGAGCATGTACAGAGAGGAAGCAACAAGGAAATGGAAGACGCCATGCAAGAGTTGGACAGCGAGAGGGCCCTGTTAGAAAGCGAGAGGGCAATGGTGGAGAGCGAGAGACAAGTCTTGGAGCGGGAAAGGCAGGTCCTGGAAAGAGAGAGGGTGATGCTGGATAGAGAGTTTGCCATGCTGGACCGGGAGCGAGCCTCGGTGGAGAGAGAGAAGGCAACGCTGGAGAGAGAGAAGGCTATGATGGAGAGAGAGAAGATCATGTTGGTGAAGGACAGAGGTGCCGTCACCGCCCATCGTCTGTATCTGCAGCGGGACAGACGCTGCCTGGAAAGCCAGGAAAAGACAATAGAGAAGACGGCAGGCCATGAGGAAGACGAAACCAAAGACTATGAGACCACGGACAGGAAGGAGCGCTTTCTCATGTTGTTTGAAAATCTTATTGAGAATTTCTGACTAACCTAAAAGCATGTAAATTGTGTTTCATAAGCTGTGAGAATCAGACCTATTAGCTGAAGATGACAGGGCAAGTATTTTCAATAAACACATGGCCATTGGATAATTCATGGCTGCTGAAGATCACTGTTGTTCATGAAAAGATTCTGTGGTTAAAGCTACAATCCATAGTAGGTTTTATGACCTATCCCAACGAATAGGGTAATTTAAACAATGTCCGAAATACAGTAAAGATGGCAGCGCATTTACACTGGGGTCTACATTTCTCAGTGGAAGAGTAGGGAGACCACCTCCAACCAACTGCAGATGTACTTGTTATATTGTATTATAAACACCACTTAACCACTTTTCAACCTATCTTCATATAATAGGTCCTCACTAATAATCATGATAAAATGGCCCAATTTTGTGTCTCATAGGAGGGCTGTAGGCAGTTCAGAACCTGTCCACCAGTGATGGTGAATCTAAGCTAATATAAACTGCAGGCTTTCTAGTCCTGAAAAGTTGCAATGCGAAAATGGAAGCTATCGTTCTCACCGTAATAAAAATCTAAACATTTTTGTAAAATACAATCTTGTCTAGAAAATATCTGCCTAATGATGATGGTTTCTGAACTACCCACAGCCCTCCTGTGAGACACAGACTGAGTAGGAAAACAATGTGCCATTTTATCATGATTATTAGTGAGGACCTATTATATGAAGATGGGTTGAAAAGTGGTCCTTTAAGCCGGTACTCTACCATACACATTGGTTAAACTAATACTGTTTTCATTAAGATAAGTCTCGGATTGTGGCTTTTTAAGCAGGATTTCTCCCCTCAGTGGTAAAATATTATTGTTATTGTTTCAAACTTTCATGTTTATAGACATTTTCAAGCAAATCACAACACTATTGTACAATGTCATGTATGTGCCGCACAAATGAGCTGTCAATGAAAACGTTGAGCCACTCTCACTCTTTGGAGAGGTCATCAGAACAACTTTATTCAATTGTGGTAATTCCATACAGAGCACACAATAGCAACCTATAGATCATTATTATTCTTAACCCCATCACATTCAACAACATCCCCACCCCACCCCACCCTCCTCAAATCAAAAAATAATTATCTTAAAATAGTAGACTCTATAACCTAGAGTCTAATGTAAAGGCTATTGTGCATGGTCAACACATCACTTTTTGAAATGTATATACCAAATATTGCAGTTCATGTAAAAAAAAAGAAAAAAAAGATTCTTTCCAGAATATATATTTTATATTACAGTACAGACTTTACAACAAATGATTGTGTTTAAATGCTTCTTTTATTGCATTATATACTCAATTTACCTTTCATTGAGCTCCAGCTTCAATAGATTTTATGCTAGTAAAATGATTTCCAAAAATGTTAGATTTAATATTAATATTATTTCTTTACAAAACAAACATATTTAAACAATATTACTGGTTGTCATAACCAGTCTTGAACAGACACAAAACAAAAACACGTGATATTTCAGGGTTCCGTCAACAAAACGATTTATCTGAATTACATCATTTATTGTTTTACTCTCTCAATCAAGTTGTGGAACATTTTGGCTATTAACAAAGTTCTTGTGTGTGTGTGTGCGCACGTGGGTGTGTGTGTGTGTTTGGTCAATTTAGGAGAGTGAAAGATTGAAATGGTCATTTTGTGTGTGCATGTGTATGTACATACTGTATGTATGTGTTTTGCTCAGCTTAGATAACATTTCCAAACAATAGGAAGGTAGATTATTGTATGTGCATGAATGATAAATACTGTATGACCGTCTATAGATAGATACTGGCTGAGGATATGTACATTAACCTGCAAAATTACCTGTACGTATAAATACTGACATTTGTACTGATGCGTACACTGTACATTGCGGTGGTGAGTGATTGTTAATCTGTGTGTGTTGCGAGTGTGCATGTGTGGTCTGCTATGTGTCAGTATGTGCAAAGGTGTGTGTGTGTGTGTGTGTGTGAATGAGTGAGTCTGTGTGTGTGTGTGTGTGTGTGTGTGTGTGTGTGTGTGTGTGTGTGTGTGTGTGTGTGTGTGTGTGTGTGTGTGTGTGTGTGTGTGTGTGTGTGTGTGTGTGTGGGGTTAGATGAGATCCCCGATGGGTATGCGGGGCAGGCATACGTAAGCCTGTGGGGTCCTGCTGAGGTTGATGGGGTTTCCGTCCAAACGGATGTCCTCCAGTGCGTTCCTGATGTAGTTGAAATCTTTCAGGTTGCAGAACGTGTCCTCGTGCATCATTTGAATGTTGTTACGCTGGGAAAGGGCACACAGAGAGAACATTTCATTGAATCTTCATTAATCACCAAAGATGTAGTCTAGGGGCTATAAAGGACAAACCGGTGTGATGGCCAACAAAAAAGTGTCACTCCTCATTTTCTAGAATACCACCATCAGGGATGAACTAAACATTCTCTGGATTCTTTGGGCCTGTGAAATTAATAGTAAATGTGTTTTTGGTGATTTTGCTCAACAGAAACGTTTTAAAATGTTCGCCAGGTTGAAAGTGTTTAATGTATGGATTGCAGACAACATAATGCAAATCTATAACGTGTCACGGATTGAGATGCACTCAGTGTTGATCTGAAATCGGATTCATCTGCTAAACATGTTCCAAGTTGGGGAAAATAATATACATCAAAGAACTGAATTTGAGGTTACATGTGGAGACTAGGGGAGGCAAGTGCCATTCCCCTGAGACTCCAAATGACTCCCCTGCTAGGTGGTCATGAGATATAAGTTACCTGTAGGTGCAGAGATCGCAGGCTGTCTGGTAGAGGCACAGGGATGTGATCGATGTGGTTGTCTGTTAGATACAGGTACTGCAGGCCTGACATATCCTGGACACAACGGGGAGAAGGTACAGCTCTTCATACATACATCAGTGCCTGCTGAAACCTTATGGCATTCAGATCACATCTGAATGCTTTATCGTCCAAATAATTATTGGATCTTGAATATGATTATATATAGGCCTACTTTATTAAGGGGGATTTTGTTGACCGTGTACCCTACATTTCAATATTTTTGAAGAATTCTGAAAATATAGTGAATTTCAATGTAGCAATGCATTGATATTAAAAAGAAGCAAATGTACTAGTATATTCAAAGTATATTCAAAAGCAAGTACTCCAGTACTTTAACTCAAGTACAACTTGGCAACTTTGACTTGCATTTGAGTAATATGTGTCTACTGTATTACTGTGTTTGGTACCCCTAAAAAAAAAGTAATTGATTTTTATTGTATTCATTCTCCAATTCTGCCAATTGGTATTGGTCAGCATTACAGTACACTACAGTAATCCAAGGAGTCAGACTCAGTCAAGAGCGATTGCAAAGGAGCTACCGTATCCTTTCTTATTAACTTATTCGGTTATCCTTTAGTGATGCTGCCACTCCAGCAGACCACTGCATAAAAAACACCAGCTATGGCTTGATGGAGATCCGTGTTATCAACACAACTATAGTGTTTGTGTGTACATACTTTGAATGCCTCCCTGTGAATCCCTCTTGCGCCAATGCTGTTATGGCTGCCATCAATAAGGGACATGCTGACTGGCAACGCGGGCAGCTGTGAGATGTGATTTTCCCGAATCACCAGCTCCTCCAGGGCGGGCAGACCCGAGAACGCATTGTCACTGATGGATGTGATTTCATTGGCCGTCACGTCAATCCTCTTCAGGTTGTCTGAGGGAGCAACAACCAAACAAACTCTGAGACAATGATTCAATATGATGCCCCCAAAATGGCTAGCGGTATACTGTATGAATAAATAGTAATACAGTTAAAGATGTTATTTTGTTTTCTTTATCCATGCAGAACCTTTTAAATTTAAGAGAGAAACCTACTCATGTTAGCAAAGTCTGACTTGTTGATCTTGGTTATTCTGTTGTAGCGAGCGTAGAAGTGAGTGGTCTCTTTAGGAAGAGGTGGGACACTGTCCAGCTTCAAGTCATCACAGTACACAGAAGTACCAAGGCACGTGCACAGCAGGCAAGTGGGCATTCCTGGACCAGATAGAAGATAGAAGTGGATCAGTTTCACTGGGATAGAATGAATAGACCAATGGTTCTCAAATGTTTTCAATGTCACAGATCCCCAAAATTAATACATTTTGCCGCAGACCGGATCCGCATCTGAATTGCTTATTGTTTTAATCAGTTAATCTGTCTATTATCATTCTAATTATTTGATCAATCGGTGCAATTAAATGAGACCACAAAATGGTGAAAAGTATAAGATAATAAAATACAAAAATTCTTGTTGGCCTACATGCTCGTCAAAGTTTCTCTGAATCTAATCAGACACGTCCCTATCCTAAACAGATTATTCGATTCGATAAATTCCTCAATTAATTGTTTCACTCCTACCCCAGATTATGAACTTTACTCATGCTTTGTTCGGACGCTGATCCCAGCACCACCTGTGCCGATCAGTGCAGCACCTGTGTTGATCAGTACTAACCTCGCCTGTCAACTTCAGGCTCGTCAGGCATAGGAAACACCCCAGAGTCAACTTCAGGCTCGTCGGGCTTAACACCCGATGAACCGTCTGTGTCCCCTTTACCCTCCTCAGGGGTTGTTGGTGCAGTCGGAAGAAGCTCCTCCTCTTGTTAGAGACAACATTAGGTGTTAAAGAAACAGCATGTGCAGCAAATGAAGCAATCAGTAGTCCTACCTACTGTTTGCCTCTGTGATAAGTTAAATACTTAAGCAAGGTTAACAAATGCTTAAAGGACCATACCGGTTTAATTGTGACTTCTAGACATTTTTAAACTTCACTTCACTGCCATACATGTGGAAACATTGTGGAAAAACTATTATTATAGTATTACTCCTGTAGTATTACTCTTAATAGTTGTGTACAAGCATATATGCATATATCAATAGCTGGAAGAATAAGTGCTGCATTTTTAAATTTTAGCTTGAAAAGGGCTTTTAATGACAGTGAGTTTCCAGGCCTTTCAACTCTGTAATGTTTATTGAATGTAAACAAACATGGCATTAATAAATATATATAAATGTTGGTTCACGTAAACTATGTGGTCGATGTTGACAAGAGACAATGGCATTTATAACACTAGTATGGTCCTTTTAACACATTCAACCGTTAAATGAGGATGAGTTTACGGTGTTAATCAAATGACGAATATGACATGTTGAATTGTGGTTTTACACAATATATGTGTGAAGAAAGGAATGCCATGGGAAAAGCAAGCATTATCCAATTCATGATAAATATTTGGAGAACAAAGGACTGTAAACCAAACTTCACAACCTTTTGTTGGTCAAATGCACTAAAATATTCGTATAATCTGCCGATCTGATTAATGGGAGGCTATGGATATATAATACACATACATAGATGAATAGGAATATGTGGCTTGTTACAGTACATCACACAGCTAAATGAGAAATGTGGTCCCAGTAACTTTCTCTTTAACTTATATTCTAATCAAAACAACCAGTACTAAGATCAATGTTCTATATGTCTTGGGCTTCCTTTACTTTGAATATGACTTTGAATAGTGTCGATTTCAGACTTTCACTTGCGGTACATTTCAACTGACTTGTGCATGAGCTGCTTTCTATGTCTGAAATGACCTCAAACAGTTGTCTGTTAACTCTGTTTGATACTGACCTTTGTCAATGTCAGGGATCAGTACGACCGTGGGCTCCTCTCCAGAACCAGAGGAGCTCCCAGAGCCCCCAGAGCCACTGGAGGCCCCAGAAATGTCTATGTCTCCGGATCCGATGTCCCCTGAGGCCCCTGAAGCCCCAGAGGCTCCAGAGTACTCCCCAGAAGCACCCGATGCCTCCTGGGGGATCGTGTCGGGGATAAACTCTTCCTCTTGTTAGAGCCAAGGGGTGGGGTTAAGAGACAGGAAGTTAGTGCTTTTCAGCAGGCGGGGCGAGCAATCAATCCAATCAATCAATCAACCCATTAACCAATCAGACTAATCACGCTCAAAGATGGAATGAAACAATGGGTTAGCATGACAATTATTAGGAGAAACAAATAACAATGACAAATGGTAGAACACTTGAGTTAAATTACAATGACCAACAAAGACGGGATCGTCAACATTTAACCACAAAATACAGTTAAATGGCAGTATTAAAGATTAAAACATTAAAAAGATGAACTCTACATCCAGTAAAGATATATTTGGCAAGTGCAACCGTGTGTTTTAACAATGCCTAAAACCAAAAAAGGTGAACCTATTCCTGATACTGCACAGGCTTTGGGCAACTGGAGATGCTTTAGGTTAGAACATGTACCAGTCCAGTACCAGGAATGACGGAGCACACATCCGTCAAAGCTTAGGTACTACTAACCTCCAGATATCAATGTTATCCCGTCCCCGGACTCATCTCCAGAAACCCCAGAGCCTCCAGAGGCCCCTGAGCCCAGGAGATCACCAGAGAACCCAGAACCAAGCAGGTCCCCAGACCCTCCAGACCCCAAGAGAAGGTCCCCGGAAGCCCCGGAACCAAGGTCCCCAGAGGCTCCGGAACCCCCAGAACCAAGGTCACCGGAACCTCCGGAGCCCAGCAGGAGGTCACCGGAGCCCCCAGAGCCACCAGACGCCAGGAGGTCTCCTGAGCCCCCAGAGCCAGAGGCCACGGACACCCCTGAGGCCCCAGACTCAACGGAGCCCCCAAAGTCCCCGGAGATATGAAGAATGTCAATGGGCGTCAGACGCAGCTCCTCCTCTTGTTAAAGACAAGATTTGGTGTTAATAAACAGATGAGACCAGCATGGACCATGAATCAGGTTTAGACCCTGTGAGTTCACAACGATGGTTAGGTGACATATTAATTAACAAATGGACACAATGATTTAATGGAACACATTTAACTGATAACACCTATAGTTAAATGGAACACATGCACAAGGAAACAGAGATGAATGATGGCGAATTGCAAGGAAATAGAGCGCCGAAGTCCTGACGTCATACTCGCTTATTCCCTGGTTCACTATAATTTCTCTATGGAGAATAACATGGGGTCATCTTAAAATCGTCTCATATAAACATTGTGGTCCAAAAAGGTCAGGGAGGTGGCTCTGTATCGACAGTCAATCACTTATATTTGATACAGTCTGTTTCTAGCGAAAATGTAACTAATTCAGCAGCAGTAACAATAGCGTTTCCTCTCAGTCAGTTGATTCTTCATATCCATACTGTATGAGTGAAACGGCCGGGATGACATATATATATATATATTTTTTTCAAACACAGTTCTTATATGAGGCGGTCTAAAATCCCCCTATGGGGATTACAATGCAAATAAAAAGTACATGGACCTGTAAGTTTGCACCCTCTACCAATATTGACGTCAGACTTCGGTGCTCTATATAAGAGGTTAGAGAATGGTTTGTGCGTGTGTGTGTGTGTGTGTGTGTGTGTGTGTGTGTGTGTGTGTGTGTGTGTGTGTGTGTGTGTGTGTGTGTGTGTGTGTGTGTGACTGTGTGTGTGTGTGTGTGTGTGTGTGAGACTGTGTGTGTGTGCGTGCGTGCGTGACTGATGGCTTCACGCCGTTCACCCGTCGTGTGACCTGCTCCCAGATTGTCGGGGTGGGTCGGTCAGCTATGTGGGTGTGTAACTTGAACGTCTGTGCTCATTCAGACCTTTTTGTGTGTTGGGGCCCATGAGTACCCCAGAACCCCCAGAACCTTGGGGGATGAACTGTGGTTTCAGCATGGCAACCTCTTGTTCCTCCTCCTCTTGCTCCTCCTCCTCTTGCTCCTCCTCCTCTTGCTCCTCCTCCTCTTGCTCCTCCTCCTCTTGTTCCTCTTCCTCCTCTTCCTCCACTGAGACGGGGTAGTTATAGTCAGGCGGCGCCAGTGTTCCAATCTCTATCTGAGGGGAAGACGGAAACAATGAGTCAGTGGTCCTACGAAGGATGCCCTGCATGGTGGAGACCTGTGCCCCGAGGGCAGTTACACATGTCTTAGGCCTATAGTTATTTTAGTTTGTATTTTAACACAATTTCCTTGTATGAATGGCAATCTGGGGAAGTTGTTTTTCTTTGCATTGACATGAGGTAAACACAAATATGAGCTCTGTGACATGATGTACCCTACAAAATACTTGACATATTATTGTCTCCACCAGGCCAAAGTCATGGGGAGAGAGTATGTTTTGCACTCCGTCCGTGTGTGTCCGTCCGTCCGTGAGTGTGTCCGTGTGTGTGTCCATCCGTCTGTGTACAGCTAATCTCCGGCACCGTTAACCCGGTCGATGCCAAATTTTGCACACACACTCCCTACTCTCTAGATGCCAACGATGAACCTCTGCCCCAAATCTTCCAGAACAGCATGTTATAACGCCACCAGTAGGCCGACTTTTGTAAAACACATTTTTTTATATTACTCCTCCAGATTCTGTCCAAAAATCCCGCAAATACTCTATAGTCATGTGTTCAAGACAGATCTGTCCGATATTTCATATTCCATCCTATTTTGCTAACATTGACTTTCAAAGTTTGCAGGATTGGCCCGTTTTAAACAAAAAGCCTCAAATCATGAACGCACCGTACAAATTACATGAAATCTTTCACAGACTTTCCTATACTAGGATGAGGAATATATCCCACCCTTTCCACATAAGCCTGTTATAGCGCCACCAGTAGGTGGATTTTTGCAAAACACATTTTTGGAACAAAATGCCTCAAATCATCCAATTGCCATCCAAAGTAAGAAGAAATGTCACCCTTTTCACATTGGCCTATTATAGCGCCACCAGGAGGCCACAACCTGACCTGCCCTGGTGGAGACCTGTGCCCCGAGGGGCACTTTTTTTAGTTTATATATGATACATTCTATATGACTGCCTAACTACTACGTCAAAATTGAAGGCACAATTTTCCCGAGATCCCTTGCAAAGCATAGCGGAAGCATGAGCGTAGTGGTCAATATTACAATGAAAATGCAATTTAGAAAATTCGAATGAAATAAGAGAAATGCTTTTTAACCTTCAGATAATTAACACATTTAAGTGAATGTATAATGCAATAGCATTCACATTTCATCTCCAGGTGTGCTTTTCAAATCGTACACACGCCAATTCGAAAATGAAAATGCAATGTGATTGGCTTTTGCTTCATCTCCAAGTGTGCTCATTCTATGACCAAATGAAAAAGCAAAACAAAATCGCATTGAATTTTCATTTTAAAGTCGTACACACACAATTTGAAAATGCAAATGCAATGTAAATTGCTTTTGCTTTTTCATTCTGTCATAAAATGAGCACACCTGGAGATGAAATGTAAATGCTATTGCATTATATTTTCACTTAAATGCGTTCAATATCTGAAGTTTAAAAAGCATTTCATTCGAATTTTCTAAATTGCATTTTCATTGTAATATTGCCCACTAATTTGCGGGGAATTTTTTGAAAATTCCAAATCAAATGATCTTTTATTTATAATTGTAATTGTGTCATAGAATGAGCACATCTGTAGATTAAATGTAAATGCTATTGCATTTTAGATTTATTTTTGTCTCATGAAATGCTGAAAATGAAAAAGCATTTCTCTTATTTCAATTGACTTTTTGTATTTGCCATTTCATTTGAATTTTGGCAGCTTTATGCTTCCATACTGCATAGCCTCTAGGCAGGAAGAACCAGCACCCCAAGCCACATGGTGCCACTATAACAACCCATTTCACATTTTGGCATATAACTCTCGAACCGTAGGTTGTACAATCGAATCATGTGATCAAGACGTATAGGTCAGATGTATAGGGCAACAGAGTGTCTAAAGGCAGGTGTTGACCATTCACATTGAGCCTCCAAGGCAGATGTTCTATCTAGTTAACAGCTGGCCTCATAGCTGTGGCCACTGTCAACAATAATTATCTATGATTAGAGATTGATACCTTTGAAGATACAACCCAGCACACAGGAGGTGGGGTGGCTGGCAGCTGTGAGCCTGGGCAATGAACATACCATCTTTTTCCAGTTGAAACATTTTTCTATGTTTTTTTATTAGCACTTAAAGTCAGCCATGTTGATGCATGCAGTGGCTGTATAGGTTTCTGTTGTGAGAATCATTTAGACAAGACAATATCAAATCCTATTTGACTTACACTTATTTGTGACTGTGCCCAATTTTAAATAATTATAATCACACAGTCAAACAAAACATGTGCAACACCACATTTCTTTTGTGAGAAACCTACTTTACATACACCTGGGAAAAACGGAATCCATTCTCTTTGGAACATCTCAGCAAGGCCGACGGCTTCTCAGTTTAAGTGGGTGACAGTAAAGAAAAGGTGAAATTACCTACCTAGGTTCCATCCTGTAGGCAAATCTTTCCTGTGATAAAATGGCCATCAATGTAATAAAAAAAAAGGCAACCAAAGAACAAGATTCCTGGCCTGGGCCGTGGCTGAGCGGCGGTCCAGCTACCTAGGCCAGTAATCCAGCCTGACAGCGTGTTGTGGGTTCAAGTCCCGAGCCCATTGGCCTTTGCCGCATTACTGTACCCAAAAACGCAAACTAATAACAAGATTCCTGTACAGTGTACAGGATCTCCTCACTGGTCAACAAAAATACCTTGAAGAACAGGAGCCCTCATCCAAGGTTTCTTCCACAATGCATGGTACCACAGCACCTCAAAGGCCTCCAGACATCTCAAAACAAACTGGTCAGGCTACTGCTTGGCCTTACTCCCAGAATCCACCTCATCTCGTAAATGTAAATGAATTCAAGGTCAGAGTTGACGGCATACGGGCATAGTGATATCTAGCAAAGAAGAGACATATCTGGGCTGTGCTCCTCTACAATAAACTGGCAGGTGAAGGCATGTCAACAAGAGTAATATCAAAGAACAAGATTCTTGGGCAGAATATTCTCCTTTGTTAACAAGAGGGCTATGCTTGTATAGTGTATATTTGTACGTCTTTAAATGTTTTGATGAATTGAAAATGGAGGACCCTGATGTACCCTGATGTAAACAAGTCTTACTGCTTTTTCTGGTTTTATCCTCGTAGCAGATTTTGTATTGACCTGTACTTTCCTTTGAACTGTACTCATTCTACAAACTGAATATATTTTTCAATCAATCAATCAATCAGGTCATTGTACCAAATGCTACTTTTCAAGTTAAAACTTTACAAGTTGAGTTTTTGTCCTTTATTTATTTGAATACCTACATCCCTCCACCCAACCATTTCACTGCTTTTACATTAAATCGGCTGTGCTTGCGGGTTTCCTTTTATTTGATTAATCAACCAAAATGTAGTTCTATCATGCTCCACACGAGGGCGATGGAACCCCACACACGGGCACAGGTAACACCTGATATTCTCGCCTGACAAGGCTGACTCAAAATTCCAAAAAGGAAATGGTCCTTGTGGAACCAAGACACACATGGTAGCTGCAAGATTCCAGTTAACTGTTCTCCCTGGAAAACACAATATTTAGCCAAGAATTACCAATACTGAAGAGATAATAACATATTACACTAATAATGAAGTGTATGTCAGTACAGTCCTTAACGGTTAGTTTCTTTAGTCATAATATTCGACATACTGAAAAAAGCAGCAGTGAACAGACACCTAAAAGTGAATGTCACTCTTGCAGAGCTTGGCAGGTATAGGGTTTGGAATTATAACAAGGTGGGCCTTTGAAACATGCTGCACAGGGTTAGCTCTACCCTCTAACCCCCCTCTGTCCCCAAAGCAAACATCTATCCCCGGGGGAGAAGGAGAGGCGTACATGCATACATGCAGGCTACCAAAAATACATGAAGGGGTGTGGGGGGGGGGGGGGGGGGGGGCTCTGGGAAACATCGGCATATCAAAATCACAGGGACGGCATCAAATCGAAAAGAGATTTAATCGACCAATCATAACTATACCACTGCTGTACAGTGCTGGCACCTAACCTAATCAGCCAGTTCTTCACTTAAAATAACTTGTTGTGTTCACTTGATCTATAATCTCAAAGGCTATAGATCATTTCCACACTAAACAATAAACCTAGTCCAGCCAGAGAACCGTGTACAAGTAAGTATATCATATAGCCTATTATAATGTTTTTTATTTATATTTTACTTTATTCATATTGAGGCACAAGATGTCTTGTTCAAGGGAGCCCTGTCAACAGTTGCAGTATTACAACATGGCAACATAGCAAAGCACATATAAAAACAAACAGAGTTTTTACACTTTGGCTATTCAAAAATAGCACATACTGTATGCTCTTGAATGTGATGTGTGCAAGTCTTCATATTTTTAAAGCAAACATGTTCAATCATTCTTTTTTCTTCTTTGACTCCCTGGTTTGCCAGGGAGAGAAAATGTAGAACTAGCAAATGTCAAGGCAACATAAATTAGTAAAAACCAAACAGTAAAGAAGCAATTGCAAATAAACTTTGAATCATATCAGCCATTGAACGTAATGTAATGAAGATTAATGCTTATGCTTATTTGATATTCCATACTCTAATATCCTCCACTGTAATGCAAAACCTACAATACTGTAGGCCAGTTGAAAGGTCAAATTGCCAATGCCAAAGCTATACAATCTGTAATTTTTATGGTCATTCTCCCCCACTCCCAAAGGACAGAGCCTAGAGATGATGTTCGAACTACAGTCTGACCCAACACCAGGGTCTAAATTTGTCAATGGAAGAGTTTAGTATACCAGTGGTTCCCAAAGTGGGGTCCGGGGACCCCCAGGGGTCCCTGGAATGTAGAGGGGGTCCCCAAATGGACCATTATGGGTCTGTAACTCAGAGAGTACACTCTCAGAGTTAAATTAACATTGCTTTTACAATATAAATTGGGGGTTCCAGAGATAGAAATCCCATTAAATGAGGGTCCGTAGAGTAATGCATGTCAAATTGCATACTATAAATAAAAGCTCTTGAAGTGGCAGTGTGCGGGTCTCCCTCCTTCTCCTACATATTTAGTATACTCCTAACTACAGATTGGTTAAAATAACATTTTATTCATTCAAATAGGTCCCAAATCTTGTAGCTTTTAACCTTCATTTGTTTTCATAGAGCAATTTAACATGATAGCTTAAGTAGAGATGATGACAAGCTAGGAATATAGCCAGGTAATACCTCTGGTGGCTCTGGCAAGTTTCCACTGGGAATGAATGAAAACAAAGATGAAGGCAGTTTAGAATTATACCCCCATCAGTTTAAAACAACAAGAAGTTGTTCACTCCTGCAGGTGAAACGTGACCTGTGAAGAAACATGTCGTCTCACACGCTCAAGAAAGAAGTGCCTGAATCAGAAGTTGGAAATGGAAGAGTTTCCTGACACTCGGGGGGTGGGGGGCGCTGTCAAAGATAAATTATGTTTGGATAACGGCTCAGATAAGACTTCACTTTGCTGAAAACAAAAACACACCATAAGCCCTGAGGAGCAGAAGAAAGATCAACAGAGATAGATTTGGGGAAATAGAGACTCAGCAATTCAGAGGCATGGATCTCATCATTGATCCACTCCTTGCCACTCCACGTGTGTGTGTGTGTGTGTGTGTGTGTGTGTGTGTGTGTGTGTGTGTGTGTGTGTGTGTGTGTGTGTGTGTGTGTGTGTGTGTGTGTGTGTGTGTGTGTGTGTGTGTGTGTGTGTGTGTGTGTGTGTGTGTGTGTGTGTGTGTGTGTGTGTGTGTGTGTGTGTGATAACCATTTACCCCCACTAGCTATAAAATGAGCATCACTCTAGCTAAAGCCTCCTCCCTCAAACAACTAATCTCTACATCTGCCCTTTGATCTTAAGGAGTAACCTTGAATGCATCCACTAATCTTAACTTCAACACTGCAGTCATAATCGTATATTTGCACTTTTACACTCTGTACCACTGTCAGCTAGAAACCACAAAGGCTAAAGTTGAACTTTGTATTACTCTGTCTGCTCTTTTCATTGAAATGCTTCCCTCAGGATATGTGATATGTACTGTATAACATTGGTTTCATAATGCCTCAAATTCTCTTCTGGTTAAACAGAAAGTCGCTATGAAAGCCTCTCCCAACGCAATGTATTATAAACTTCGTCTTTCCTCTCTCATTAAGACATTTAAGCATTTTTGATCTGTTACAAAAATCTGTAGTACAGCTTCATTCAACTGATCAGCTCAGACAGAAAATATGTACTTTTTCTCGAATGACAAAATACAGCAGTTGTGCTTTGCACATTGAATTGTTCACCATCTTGTCGAGGTGCACTGCATTGTGGGATATGTCTTGGACGGCAATAGTGAGATGTGAGGGAACTTCACATCAGGTTTAACTTACGGGGCTGGCTCGACGGAAGCCTGCTGAAAATTCAATCTGGGCAATTTGCCTCATGCCATCTTGACATTATTTTGGCCTAATTTTCTCGTAACAACAAAGGAAAATAAATGGGAACGTGAGACTTGGCTACAGCGTGTCTGCTAAACTTGTGCACTGCAGACCTGCCACATCACATCCAATGTGTGCTGACTTAAAGGGCACTACAGCTGGTACTGTAGCCCACGCATTCAGTCTGCTCTGTCTCTCATGGCGGTACATGTATACACACACACACACACACACACACACACACACACACACGCGCGCGCGCGCCGCATATACACGTGCACGCACGCACACACACGCACACACTATTCTTTCCAATATACTAAGTAATAACATGAAATCAGCTGTCTTTCTTCAAGTGCGTAAGATTTCCACAGAAATATTTGCAGCTATGTGCATGCACTGTACTTGGCTACTTTTTAATACACTACAATAATTTGACAGCTTTACTATATCAAAACCTTATCTCCCGTCAGTTAGTTAGTTAGTCACCCATGTCTCCATACAGTATATGGTATCGCGCGTCGTGACATCTCGTGAAATCATGGAGACACTTAGATCTCCATATTATAGATCTGACCTTGTGAAATCTCGTGACATCACGTGACATCATGGAGACCCTTAGATCTCCATATATGGTTGCCAGTACATCATATGTCAGTCTGACATCATCAAACCCTCTTCACTCAAGACACGATCTATATATGGCCATGAACCCTGGCCATGGCCATGAACCCTGGCCATACCCGTTTTTCATTGTGCATTTTTTGGTCAAAGTTGATCCCATGCCAAAGCGACAGCACTCGCCCGGCAGTCTGCCATCACCCAGGCGGATGCGTGCACGCGCCAATCTGCCGCAGCAGATGCCTCATGACATCACACCTCCACCTCCATATATGGAGCTGACCTGTTCTGACATTCCATATGTTGATCTGACCTCATCAAACCCTATACACTCAGGACACGCTCCATATATGGCCAGACCTCATCAAACCCTGTACACTCAAGACACGCTCCATATACGACCAGTACAGAATTCATTCCATATGTTGATCTGACCCCCCATGCCAAAGCACCAGCGCTCGCCCACCAGTCTGCTTTCACCCAGGCACCTGGTCTATCTATAATTGCACTGTGTGTGTGTGTGTGTGTGTGTGTGTGTGTGTGTGTGTGTGTGTGTGTGTGTGTGTGTGCGTGTGCGTGTGCGTGTGTGCGCGCACGCCATACACGTGCACATGTGACTAACTGTCACACACATAGCCTCGATACCCAGGCTTTCATTTCGTCTCACACACATAATTCGAGGACCATGCGCAGGGACACATAGACATCAAAGGGGGCTACAGCCCCCTCATTCAGGCTTTTGCTTTTTTCCCCCGAAGTCTCCTAAACTCGAACGCAGCATTTTGTGTTGAACTAATTTGTTTCGAAATCCATGTCATACATCACATCTCCAGTAGATAAGTAGACTGCTGGGTTGCGTCCCGAAAATAGCAGATCTGCTTGTAGATCTGCTATTTTCGCTATTTTTGTCGAAAAGTGCCCTCTTTCGGGATTTCAGCCCCTACCTCTCTAACACTCTCTGCACGTCCCTGACCATGCGACTGATCGACCTCAAACGTGTGTGTGTATCACAGAGGACCCGTGACCAGTGTGTTGTACTGAGTGACCAGTGTGTTGTACTGAGTGACCAGTGTGTTGTACTGAGTGACCAGTGTGTTGTACTGAGTGACCAGTGTGTTGTACTGAGTGACCAGTGTGTTGTACTGAGTGACCAGTGTGTTGTACTGAGTGACCAGTGTGTTGTACTGAGTGACCAGTGTGTTGTACTGAGTGACCAGTGTGTTGTACTGAGTGACCAGTGTGTTGTACTGAGTGACCAGTGTGTTGTACTGAGTGACCAGTGTGTTGTACTGAGTGACCAGTGTGTTGTACTGAGTGACCAGTGTGTTGTACTGAGTGGGAATTCGGTTGGATCCAAAATCTCTCGGTGTCCCATAGAATGCCCATATGGAGATCTCTGTCTCTGTCTTGCTGTCATGCTGTGTCCCACTTTTATGCCCATGTATGGAGATTCCTGATTTCACCAATATGACGTCATTGTACCGACATACGTAGGCTGGCCTCCAAGTACTATGTGTGCTACTGCACTAAGTACTCTGACAACGGGTAAATCCGGTACTATGTCAATGGAAGACAGGTCTGTGTTCTTAATCGTTTCTCCCACTAAGGCATCACAGATACAAAACAGACAACTGATTTTGTATTATTTGGGGGGAAAGCTACCTATCAGCACATAAAGTAGGCCTAAATAGAATCAGCCCCACTTTACTAGCAGCTGCAACATTAAATTGATGAATACATTAAAACAACTTGAACCATACGCTTGAGTCCCTATTCTGGGCCACGGAGAATACAATCCAATAATATCATCGTGAAATGGACCATTTTATGTAATTGAGAATGCAAGTTGATGCCGATTAGTACTTTTAGTCATTAAGTACAATTTTGAATACTATACTATACTATTTGTAACAGAATATGCCTGGGTGGCTCAGGGTAACTGCAAGGTTGCCAGTTCGAACCCGGGCTCCCCCAGAGTTAGTGTCAAAGTGTCCTTGAGCAAGACACTGAACCCCTAATTGCTCCTGATGTCCTGGTAGGTGCCTTGCATGGTTTCTGCCGCCATCGGTGTATGAATGTGTGTGTGAATGGGTGAATGTAATTCACAATCTATGTAAAGCGCTATATAAATGCAACATTTACCATTTTATGCCTGCATTTTCATTACTCAAGTAATAGCACTTCTTCCACCACCATTGTCTTGTAGGTTGTACTTTCATTCATACAGCCATATTATATACTGTAACTATACTGAATGTAATGTTTCACCCTTCCCATTAGTGCTGCAAAGATATCACTGTAAGAATATTGCAGTTTGAAGTCAAATCAAACCATTGAGGCCCATGAAGGCCAATATAGCAGTCCAACAACATGTGAATTACTCATGTTCAGCATCACAGATCCTACTCAAGTAATCGGATCAAAATTCCCTTGGCAAAATATTGACCAAACCTGTCAAGGTTCAAGGTTATTTTTATTTGTCTCCCTTGGGAGAAATTTGTCTTGGAGACAGAGTCACAGCTGCATACAAATAACAGTGTTCACATACGAAAAATAAAAAACACCATAAAACACCCACTGTCCACCCGTAAAATAATAGATGTATAGCTGTCGCCATGTATTGAATGACTGTGAGTAAAACTGCTCCAGGTGCAAATGGTTTTCAGACTGTGGAAGATTGTAGGGCATATAAATTACCAGGTGGGCCTCACTCTGGGGCATAAAAGTGAAATATTTAGTGTTTAATGGTGGCTTAGGCTGGGCAGCAGTCTGCCTATCTTCAACTCATCAGCAGGACGTCTCCCAACTGGCTGAACTCATTTCAACAATCATACCAATCGAAAACATTTCAGCAACAAGCATTTCAGCAGTCTGCACACATCTGAAGGCCTACATCATGTCTATCCTGTGGCTTTCATTTTTAGAATGGAAAGCATCTCCGTTGACATAATGAATGATTCAACTTAACAAAGTTAATGGCATCTCATAAAGTGTTAACGAAAACGATCCAGCAGCATGATGTACAACAGGGACAAAGTTGTAAAGTAAAAGTGTCCTTTCTAAAACGGTTAGTCCCGATACTTTTTTTCTGATTGGCTGGTTTCTCACGATAATCTACACCTTCAATCACTTTACATCATTCCCAGCTGATCGTGTATTTTATAATGGCTGACAGGGTCGGAGACCCTCCGCTGTGCGTCGGGTCTCACTACAGGCATTATAAAATATCCGGTAACCAGAGACCTCTTGTGGCTTATTGCTTTTGCACACTTGCTCAAATACTCCAATATCACATTTGTGTTTTCTATTACAATATTTCGACCCACAGGTCTTCATCACCTGTGGGGTGATGAAGTTAAAAATATTTCTTTTTGGGATGATTGTTTTCCTTCATCCTACATCTTACACTGGGCTACCTGTGATAAGCATATAGCTTGAACAATGCATACATGTGCTAATGTGAGCTTTGTGTGCTATCCTAGATTTTTGAACTTGACGTAGAAACCAAAATTACATGGATCTAGAAACGGGAATCAACCATTGCATTCATTACAAGCAAAAATCCATACGAAAAATCCATACGAAAGTTACTTTCTAAGAGAACATTAATCACAGTTAAGTTCAGTGGTGCACTATGCCGGCTGTCCATGCTTGTGAGCATGTTTACTAGTGTGACCTATGCCTCATTTGGCAAAATGTAAAATAGAAATCTTTATAAAAGCCTAACTCACATACTGTGTAAGTACAGCAGTACTTCACAAGTTTAAATGCAATTAAAATGATAGATGTTCAACTGTGACCGAATCTTCATGAGTTAAATATTTTCTTTACCAGGCCTGGGACAGACTGTTGATTATGGAATCATTGCATTTCATTGCATCTTGCAATATATCTGCAGCCTATCTTAAGCATTCCATTTTTGAGTGGTGCAACCACTACTACAACCAGCAATGTCCGTGTACCTGTGTGTGTAGTGCAATGTCCGTGTACCTGTGTACCTGTGTGTAGTCATGAGCACGAGTCGTGTGCGCATGCGTGAAATTGGAACACGGGGTAATGCTGCGCGTGTGCATTTATTAATACCAGTAGGGGGTGCCAGAAACAGAGAGAGGGGTAGTGCTGTGAGAGAGAGAGAGAGAGAGAGAGAGAGAGAGAGAGAGAGAGAGAGAGAGAGGGGAGTTGCACCACTCGGTTCACACAGGTGTGATTTTTCTACAGTATATGGTCAGTCGATTCACAAACACCAATCACCAAAATCTGAGCAATCCATACCAGTGTTAAATAATTAAGGTATACTGTGTGACTTGTGACTGTGCATGTGTGTGTGCGTGTGAGTGTGTGTGTGTGCGTGCGTGCATGTGTGCACCGGTGTGTGCGTGCGAGTGCATGTTGGTGGGCCAAATGTTTCTTACCTGAGGTTCATCAATTGTCAACCCATCTTCATAATCGTAGATATCCTGGTTTTCCAAATTTAAGTTTTCTAGATCCACATCATAGTTGGCGCCATCATATGTGTCTAATTCCACTTGTCGGGCGGTTCGGGGCCTGGCTACCACCACTTTGAGGACGAAGAGTCCCAACACAACCCGCATAAGCATCCTCATCCTCACCTAGATATGAAGAACAAATGGTAGCGTTAGTGGAGCATCCCAGACGATTTGAAGTGCTACATACTGTATATGAAAAATAAAAAAATAAAATAGTCTGCACAAGTGACATGACAGCTCCCACTGTTTATTGCAAGATTGCAGATCAATGTTTCAATGCCTGCAAGGATCTTCATCAAGGTCCACCTGAGAGATCGAAATGCTGAGCAGTGGCAGCTAATAAACAGCATGAGGAGGAGTCTGCGGATTCCATTTAAATTATTTTGCAGATCTTCTGTTTGGATGCACATGATCACAGAATCTCTGTGTGTGCGTGTGCGTTTCCCCCACATAACTCGAGAACCGTCCACCCGATTGACTGCAAACTTGGTGTGCGTATTGCCAAAGACCGACAGAGTGATTTGCCGAGTAGGAGTTTTTTCCCAACGGGCATCATGCAGTCCCAATAGCCACTGGCCTAGTCTATCTCTGTGTGTGTCCCTCGCGTATCCCAAGAATGATCCCAAGAATATTGCCTGCCCTAGGACAACGAAGGGGTGATGTACTGAGTCAGTCAGAGTACTATGGCAATGGGTACTGCCAGTGTTAGAAGGGACAGTGGGTATCGCGTAACTGGACGACATGCGTTCCCAACGAGCATCGGCCTAGTGGAACATGAGCTGATTGTTATGATTCACTGCTGAAAATGCATCAAATCTGAGTTGTCACTACTTGGAAATCAACTTGCAATGCAAACAATCTTTTTTTGCATTCTATGCAAGACCTAAACAATGCATGAATTTTAAAAACTACGAAATTAGGCATCGTTATGACAGAAAGGCAGCAAGATACTTTTAACTTAAAGATGGAGTGCCATGATTTTTTCCACCCTAAAACATGATCATCAGGTCTTATTGTTATATAAGGAGGAAGATTTTTTTTCAAAAAAGTGTACAGTATTTGTTTAAATGTCGCTTTTATGTGGGCACCCCCACCAGTTCATTAAGTATGCCTGGTTTGCCTGGTGGGTGGTGATGGGTGGTGATCCACCTGAACTTAAGCCCCACCCACAGCTGTAGTTTATGATAAAGGGGGAGGGGTTAGGGGAGGGGCTGATAATGTGAAGTCACTATATTACTGTTTTTTTTCATTGGCACGTTTGACTGTCAAGGGTTCAGCCTCCAGTAAGAAACCCTAAATACAAGGGAATACATCATTGCACATAAACATGACTCCAAGGTGTCTAATGAAGTACTGTCACCTCATAGACACATGAAAAACTGGAAGAATTGTGGCACTCCATCTTTAAGCTAATACTAGTTTCTATGATATAGGACATAACATGTTTATAACCTTCGAGTTTTTCCATGTAGAAAAGATATGTATATTTCATGTATATTTCAACAATCGTCAAACTCTTTATTCGTGTATTCTTCATCGCACTAAGTGTTTGCGACCTGAGTAGATAGATAGAGTGGTATGCCAAGGACCAGTGCCTGACACCGGGTCAACAATGCACAACGACTCATTACTGAGGTGCAGACAGCCTAAGAAGCTGAAATATGAGGGCCCCTGCCTTCCCTTCCAGGGGTCCACTGTTCCGGGGAGCTGCCATCTTGGCTCAAATCAGGTCAGAGTTGATGATCTGATAATGGACCATGAGAATATTTTCATTGGTCTACACAGGGATAATTCAGAGATGGTTGTTGGGGGACGATTTGGCAAGCAAGTTATTTGGATATAATGTTATTGGAGAATAATTTAAATTCCTGCTGTCTGTGGTCAGGTCTTCAGTTACTATACTTTCCTACTTGTGTATCAGTGTCAACAGATGGCAAGAAACAGTCAGTAAAACCAGTTTGCGTTGGAAGTTTGAAATCGGGACACACTACAGACACTCTGTAGTGTTGACTCTGTAGTATTTTCCACATAATTTGAAAGCACTGTCCTGCCATCTATTCCCCTTTCACCAGCACTGTATTCACACAGCTCAAAGTTGTTTAAAGGACCACTTCACCACTTTTCAACCTATCTTCATAAAATAGGTCCTCACTAATAATCATGATAAAATGGCACAATGTTTTTCTACTCAGTCTGTGTCTCATAGGAGGGCTGTGGGCAGTTCAGAAACCCGTCCACCAGTGACATCATCGATGGAGAATCCAAGCTAATAGAAACTGCAGGCTTTCTATTGCAATGTGATAATGGAATACAAATCTAAACATTTTTGTAAAAACATCTTGTCTTGTCTCTGCCTGACGATGATGTCACTGGTGGACGGGTTTCTGAACTGCCCACAGCCCTTCTATGAGATACAGACTGAGTAGGAAAAATTTGTGCCATTTTATTATTTTATTATTAGTGAGGACCTATTGAAAAGTGGTCAAGTGGTCATTTAAGTTCAGGCATGATCCCTGTATCCCATTGAGAAAGAGGTAATTAGCTTAGCGTGTGTTTGCAGACTGAAAAGCACATGTGTGCAGAAAATAACCTTCAGAACTAATCTAGTCTGATGTTTGGGGAGTTTCTCCCCCCAACGGCAGGTGCGCTATAGTGACATCAGAGCAGACCTACAGTATGAGGTGGATCATTGCAGTACGTAACGCAAGCAAATGTAAAGGAGCATCATATCCAGAGA
>NC_139714.1:3786985-3854485 GCF_964188405.1 Protomyctophum parallelum
AGAGACCTCTTGTGGCTTATTGCTTTTGCACACTTGCTCAAATACTCCAATATCACATTTGTGTTTTCTATTACAATATTTCGACCCACAGGTCTTCATCACCTGTGGGGTGATGAAGTTAAAAATATTTCTTTTTGGGATGATTGTTTTCCTTCATCCTACATCTTACACTGGGCTACCTGTGATAAGCATATAGCTTGAACAATGCATACATGTGCTAATGTGAGCTTTGTGTGCTATCCTAGATTTTTGAACTTGACGTAGAAACCAAAATGACATGGATCTAGAAACGGGAATCAACCATTGCATTCATTACAAGCAAATATCCATACGAAAAATCCATACGAAAGTTACTTTCTAAGAGAACATTAATCACAGTTAAGTTCAGTGGTGCACTATGCAGGCTGTCCATGCTTGTGAGCATGTTTACTAGTGTGACCTATGCATCATTTGGCAAAATGTAAAATAGAAATCTTTATAAAAGCCTAACTCACATACTGTGTAAGTACAGCAGTACTTCACAAGTTTAAATGCAATTAAAATGATAGATGTTCAACTGTGACCGAATCTTCAATGAGTTAAATATTTTCTTTACCAGGCCTGGGACAGACTGTTGATTATGGAATCATTGCATTTCATTGCATCTTGCAATATATCTGCAGCTCATCTTAAGCATTCCATTTTTGAGTGGTGCAACCACTCCTACAACCAGCAATGTCCGTGTACCTGTGTGTGTAGTGCAATGTCCGTGTACCTGTGTACCTGTGTGTAGTCATGAGCACGAGTCGTGTGCGCATGCGTGAAATTGGAACACGGGGTAATGCTGCGCGTGGTGCATTTATTAATACCAGAGGGGGTGCCAGAAACAGAGAGAGGGGTAGTGCTGTGAGAGAGAGAGAGAGAGAGAGAGAGAGAGAGAGGGGAGTTTGCACCACTCGGTTCACACAGGTGTGATTTTTCTACAGTATATGGTCAGTCGATTCACAACACCAATCACCAAAATCTGAGCAATCCATACCAGTGTTAAATAATTAAGGTATACTGTGTGACTTGTGACTGTGCGTGTGTGTGTGCGTGTGCGTGTGCGTGTGAGTGTGTGTGTGTGTGTGCGTGCGTGCGTGCGTGCATGTGTGCACCGGTGTGTGCGTGCGAGTGCATGTTGGTGGGCCAAATGTTTCTTACCTGAGGTTCATCAATTGTCAACCATCTTCATAATCGTAGATATCCTGGTTTTCCAAATTTAAGTTTTCTAGATCCACATCATAGTTGGCGCCATCATATGTGTCTAATTCCACTTGTCGGGCGGTTCGGGCCTGGCCTACCACCACTTGAGGACGAAGAGTCCCAACACAACCCGCATAAGAATCCTCATCCTCACCTAGATATGAAGAACAAATGGTAGCGTTAGTGGAGCATCAGACGATTTGAAGTGCTACATACTGTACTGTATATGAAAAATAAAAAATAAAATAGTCTGCACAAGTGACATGACAGCTCCCACTGTTTATTGCAAGATTGCAGATCAATGTTTCAATGCCTGCAAGGATCTTCATCAAGGTCCACCTGAGAGATCGAAATGCTGAGCAGTGGCAGCTAATAAACAGCATGAGTCTGCGGATTCCATTTAAATTATTTTGCAGATCTTCTGTTTGGATGCACATGATCACAGAATCTCTGTGTGTGCGTGTGCGTTTCCCCCACATAACTCTGAGAACCGTCCACCCGATTGACTGCAAACTTGGTGTGCGTATTGCCAAAGACCGACAGAGTGATTTGCCGAGTAGGGAGTTTTTTCCCACGGGCATCATGCAGTCCCAATAGCCACTGGCCTAGTCCTATCTCTGTGTGTGTCCCTCGCGTATCCCAGAATTATCCCAAGAATACAACTGATCGACTTCAAACTCAGAATGGCCTATTGCCTGCCCTAGGACAACGAAGGGGTGATGTACTGAGTCAGTCAGAGTACTATGGCAATGGGTACTGCAGTGTTAGAAGGGACAGCGGGTATCGCGTAACTGGACGACATGCGTTCCCAACGAGCATCGGCCTAGTGGAACATGAGCTGATTGTTATGATTCACTGCTGAAAATGCATCAAATCTGAGTTGTCACTACTTGGAAATCAACTTGCAATGCAAACAATCTTTTTTTGCATTCTATGCAAGACCTAAACAATGCATGAATTTTAAAAGTGTACAGTATTTGTTTAAATGTCGCTTTTATGTGGGCACCCCCACCAGTTCATTAAGTATGCCTGGTTTGCCTGGTGGGTGGTGATGGGTGGTGATCCACCTGAACTTAAGCCCCACCCACAGCTGTAGTTTATGATAAAGGGGGAGGGGTTAGGGGAGGGGCTGATAATGTGAAGTCACTATATTACAGTTTTTTTCATTGGCACGTTTGACTGTCAAGGTTCAGCCTCCAGTAGGAAACTCTAAATACAAGGGAATACATCATTGCACATAAACACGACTCCAAAGTGTCTAATGAAGTACTGTCACCTCATAGACACATGAAAAACTGGAAGAATTGTGGCACTCCATCTTTAAGCTAATACTAGTTTCTATGATATAGGACATACCATGTTATAACCCTCGAGTTTTTCCATGTAGAAAAGATATGTATATTTCATGTATATTTCAACAATCGTCAAACTCTTTATTCGTGTATTCTTCATCGCACTAAGTGTTTGCGACCTGAGTAGATAGATAGAGTGGTATGCCAAGGACCAGTGCCTGACACCGGGTCAACAATGCACAACGACTCATTACTGAGGTGCAGACAGCCTAAGAAGCTGAATATGAGGGCCCCTGCCTTCCCTTCCAGGGGTCCACTGTTCCGGGAGCTGCCATCTTGGCTCAAATCAGGTCAGAGTTGATGATCTGATAATGGACCATGAGAATATTTTCATTGGTCTACACAGGGATAATTCAGAGATGGTTGTTGGGGGACGATTTGGCAAGCAAGTTATTTGGATATAATGTTATTGGAGAATATTTAAATTCCTGCTGTCTGTGGTCAGGTCTTCAGTTACTATACTTTTCCTACTTGTGTATCAGTGTCAACAGATGGCAAGAAACAGTCAGTAAAACCAGTTTGCGTTGGAAGTTTGAAATCGGGACACACTACAGACACTCTGTAGTGTTGACTCTGTAGTATTTTTCCACATAATTCAGCTATGTGAAAGCACTGTCCCTGCCATCTATTCCCCTTTCACCAGCACTGTATTCACACAGCTCAAAGTTGTTTAAAGACCACTTCACCACTTTTCAACCTATCTTCATAAAATAGGTCCTCACTAATAATCATGATAAAAATGGCACAATGTTTTTCTACTCAGTCTGTGTCTCATAGGAGGGCTGTGGGCAGTTCAGAAACCCGTCCACCAGTGACATCATCGATGGAGAATCCAAGCTAATAGAAACTGACAGGCTTTCTATTGCAATGTGATAATGGAATACAAATCTAAACATTTTTGTAAAAACATCTTGTCTTGTCTCTGCCTGACGATGATGTCACTGTTCTGAACTGCCCACAGCCCTTCTATGAGATACAGACTGAGTAGGAAAAATTTGTGCCATTTTATTATTTTATTATTAGTAAGGACCTATTGAAAAGTGGTCAAGTGGTCATTTAAGTTCAGGCATGATCCCTGTATCCCATTGAGAAAGAGGTAATTAGCTTAGCGTGTGTTTGCAGACTGAAAGCACATGTGTGCAGAAAATAACCTTCAGAACTAATCTAGTCTGATGTTTGGGGAGTTCTCCCCCCAACGGCAGGTGCGCTATAGTGACATCAGAGCAGACCTACAGTATGAGGTGGATCATTGCAGTACGTAACGCAAGCAAATGTAAAGGAGCATCATATCCAGAGAGTCCTCTAGGCTGGGTCAGAGAAATGGAGAGCAGGGAAGGGGAAGAGGAGAAAGAAGCAGTGAAATGTAAGAGAGAGAGAGAGATGTGGACAAGATGTTGGCCCTCAGGGTTAGATGAGAGACTGAGGAAAGAGAGAGAGAGAGAGAGGTTTCTAAGCTGACTCGCCCCCTCGCCCCTTACAGAGGTTCTTTATGAGGCCCGGGTCTCTGCCTGTCTCAGCACTCAAGCTCGAAATTCCACGAGGTTTGTGGACAGGATGGCAGTGAGTTACGGTTGCAAGGGAAAGCTTCATTCAGCTCTGAGGGTGCCTAAACACACACAGGCGCACACACACATGCGCACACACACACACACACACACACACACACACACACACACACACACACACACACACACACACACACACACACACACACACACACACACACACACACACACACACACACCACACAAACACACACTCTCGCAAAGTCACGTATACTCAGAGATGTACACTCTCTAAAACACACCAGGACATTGAGCAATGCCGCAGCTATTTTGGGCATGTGGACAGATAGGAAATGCACAAAAAAAGAGTCATAAATCTCATGTTTGTTGATGTGGGAATGGGTGGTGCAGAGCAGACCTGCAGGCAAAGCAATCAGCATAATCATTATCTCTTTGAGTATGTTCAAAATACTGTGAGTGCCTCCTATTGATACAAATTTAAGGATCAGGTGATTGGTAAGTGTCCCCCGTGAAATGGATTTTCTGTCAGTTCTCATAATGTCACGAAGCTCATGAAACGCAGCATGGCTACGCTGAAAGAAGGTCTATGCTACAGACAGAGGTGTGCTTTTATACAGGCTGTGTATGAGTGTACAGTGCATGAGTGTAGCTACAGACTGCTCTGTGTTATGTTTGCTTTGCGTTGGACATTCCTGATATCCAGTGATTCTGCTTCCCCCCCCCCCCTTTAAAGCCACAAGCAAACTTCACTTGACTTCCTTTGGTATTTAAATAGTGAAACACATCAGGACGTTGTAACAACAATCGGTGAGAATAAAAAAAAACAGCAAATTAATTTCATTGGAATACATTTAAGTTGCAAAGGACTAAACTCAAAGGATTCTGTGGTGATTTAAGGACAACAAACTGACCCTAATTCTGTGAGATTCTCTGCAGTATTCTTGATGGTTGATGCTGTAAGCATTGCTAGCCATATCATCATCATGAATTCTGACAAGTTGATGGGTGTATATTCTATTCAAAATGAGCCAAGGAAATACATTCAACCTGGCGCCTT
The DNA here is from genome assembly GCF_964188405.1 of Protomyctophum parallelum. NCBI lineage: Eukaryota > Metazoa > Chordata > Actinopteri > Myctophiformes > Myctophidae > Protomyctophum > Protomyctophum parallelum. Next base: position 3,792,145 of record NC_139714.1, read on the forward strand.
TGATCTTCATCTCAATGATGATGAATGCCGTGCGAAAGCAAAAATAATTAAATGCAAAGTACACTCCCAAATGAGTGAGTGGCTAACAACTGCAGTTGCCACATTTCCCGAAAATCACCTGCCGGTCGACTAGCTGTATCTAAATGACATGCATTCAATCCTCCTTTTTTGTGTTCTGGTATAAATCGTCAATGCCAACAGAAAATAAAATACATCCAACCTTCAGAAATCTGCAAAAATCCCAACTCAAACGATCCTGAAAGTAACCAGCAGGCCAATTAACCAACTAATCAGAAACCAATTAGCTAGCCTGTTCCTCCACGTCCTCCTATGGAGAACGGCGACATTGTTTGTAGCCGTTTCAGCCCGTCTGCCTGTCTAATCCCCTGCTGTACCAGACAGCCACTCAGCCAACATGAAGATAGTACCAAGAACGCTTACCTCTGACTCTTGCTTTCCCGAATGGTCCCTTCAGCCGTGATGGAGATGCTGAGGGTTCGGGGACCTGGCCAATGGTGAGAGGTCGTGCAGGGTGCCTTGAAGAGGAGGGAGGGTGTGTGTGTGTGTGTGCCTGCGTATGTTTATAGGTGTGTCAAGGTGTGTGTGTGTGTGTGTGTGTGTGTGTGTGTGTGTGTGTGTGTGTGTGTGTGTGTGTGTGTGTGTCTGTAGCGTCTGTGTGCTCTTGCAGACCCGAGTGGCTGCAGGCTGTACGTGAACGTAGCCACTGAGACCGATTGGAGCGAAGCAAATTGCTTTTGGTCACTCTGAGTGCACCCACCCTCTTCACCCACATGCACGGCCCTGTGCAACACCACTACCACTACACATGTGCACACACGCGCACACGCGCACACACGCACACACACACACACACACACACACACACACACACACACACACACACACACACACACACACACACCACAGACAGAAAGAGGCCTCCCCGCCCCGAAAGCAAAAACCCTTTTTATCCCATACAAGAGTATCCTTTATTTTTCTAGAGTAGTGTGGTTTAATCAGTATTTGTCTGCCTTTCCCAGAGGTGAAACCTTGGCATGTGCTGCTTTCATGTATGGGGGGGATCTGTGGGGCCCCTGCACACAATGGGACCTCTGTCAGGAGCCCCTGTTAGCATGCTACTGAGAGGAAGTCCCTGCCTGGAAAGGCCTCTGCTCTCTCTCTCTCTCTCTCTCTCTCTCTCTCTCTCTCTCTCTCTCTCTCTCTCTCTCTCTCTCTCTCCGCGTGTTCACTGTCGCCGGCTGAACTGCTCTAGTCTATACTGCCTCCTCCTTAAGTACAGAGCCGAGGTCGGTTGCATGTTAGACGTGACAGGCTCCCTTAAAGACAGAGAATGACTTGATGTGAACTCATTCTGATTGAGTGTTCTGATGGTGTATGATGATGGAGGAGAGGTCCTATATATCGGCTCCATCCTTAAAATCTAAAAGTTTACATGTAAAACGGAACCTATCTGGCACAAATGCGCCCGCACGCAGTGACACGCGCGTCTGTATTCGCAGCAAAGGGACACGCACAGGAAGTTTTCGGCTGGTTTTCATGCATTGGATTTATTCAGTCACAATTTGATTCCACCCTCCCACCTCTCTCTTCCTTCTTTCACTCTCCTGTGGGGGAAACTCTAGAGCTTTTGATGAGTGAAGGGAAAAGGAGATGGAATGCTGTGCACCTGCTATAGGAGGCAAGCCGGATTCAAAATCTGCCAAGACCTCTTGAAAAGAACCTTGTGCAATTTGGCTCGATGTTACTGTGTAATAACCATCCATGCACGCTGGGAGTGTATTTGGTTCCATTTGTACCCCCCTGTGTTAAATAGACAGTTGGGGTTTTGCTGTGCGACAAGACAGTGATTGCAATCTCTATGACTGTTCTCGGATAATTGGTAAGGTACCCAACACATTTAAGTTAGCCTACTTTCCGGAAAAACTTTTCTGGAGAAAAACAACCCATGACTTTTAAGTGAATAACACCTCACACATTTTTCCTGTGAGCGGCGCCGTTTCGCAAGGAAGTACATTATACATTTGACTTTACTGTGCCTTCAGTCCCTCCACAGCTGGCTACACTTATAGTGTTACATTTATCAATTGAAAGTAGATTATCAACCACCAAATCACGTAATGTTAGTGTAATGTTACAGGCTTATTTAGTCACCAAATGCTTATTTGTATTTGTATTCTCTGTAAATAACTGATACGGTATCAACACGTCATGTTGTAGGATGGTAAATGGTGCATTTATATAGCGCCTTTATCCAAGGCGCTTTCTATAGATTGTGCATTACATTCACACACACATTCATACACCGATGAAAGAGGAAACCATGCAAGGCACCAACCAGCATATCAGGAGCAATTAGGGGTTCAGTGTCTTGCTCAAAGACACTTCGACACTAACTCTGTGGGAGCCCGGGTTTGAACTGGGAACCTTGCGGTTACCATCCGGCCACTCTACCCCTGAGCCACCGCCGCCGCCCCCCCAGCCAGGATATTGATAGCTTGTAGGTCTGTTTTTTGGGGGGCACGTGACCAACGCTATGAAACTGCAACAACAAAAAATAGGGAGGAAGTGGACTAAGAAAGGGGAGGAGCCAAACTGAGTTCCTCTCCACAAATTAGGAGGTCAAACAACTGCTTGTGGGTTATGCAGATTCAGTGTCATTATTAAAACTCTTTCAGCGCCACCTGGTGGTCACCAGTTTAGGCTCTGAGTGCCAATTCTCCCATTATAAAGAAATAAATAATTTGTAATTCTATTATGCATGTTATGTGCATGTCATCACCTGTACACCAGATTAGAGGAATTTTCATGGATGAAAATAAAAGAAATTCTGCCTGGGTGACAGCAGACTGCTGGGCGAGCGCTGGCGCTTTGGCATGGGGGGTCAGATCAACATATGGAATGAATTCTGTACTGGCCATATATGGAGTGTGTCTTGAGTGTACTGTACAGGGTTTGATGAGGTCAGATCAACATATGGAATGTCAGAACAGGTCAGCTCCATATATGGAGATGTAAGGGTGGCGGGGGCAGTGTCTTGATTGTACAGGGTTTGATGAGGGCCCAGGTAGGTCCGGGCCTTCATTTTCGGGACTGTTGAAAACTCTAGTTTTCGCTGGCTGCCGGCACGCACGCACGCACGCACACACACACACACACACACACACACACACACACACACACACACACACACACACACACACACACACACACACACACACACACACACACTCACTCAATGAATTGTTATTCATGACAGTAAATCATCAATTGGGTACACCGTTTATTTTCATGTTTTATTTGATTACATTGAACCTCATATGGGGGAAAACATATCAAAAGAGTGTTAGTAGTTTAAAAAATACTGTTAGTAAGTCATTTGTCATTATAAAACGTTAAGGAGGGACGGGTATGAAATCTCAATGGACATGACTTTAAACTTTAAATAAAATAAGTTACCTAAACATGCCAGTATACATGTTTTTTGGAATTCTGTTTTTGTACAAGAGCTTATGATACCTTAATATCCTTTAAAAAAAAAGTACAATAAAAAATACTGTCAAAAATGTATTCTAGGAACAATATAAAAAGTTCCAAAGTAAGGGGTTAAGCACTCACAAGCATCCCCCCTGGACATCGGGGATAAAGACGCTAAACACATATTTGTCTTATATGCTATCTTAGTCACAGTTATGGTAAATTAAAGACTAATTCTTTAAAAAAAGGTCTTATATCACATTCAGTTGTTCATACCAATACAAGGCACAACTAGTGGTCAACAGTTGATACTGCAATGTCATTTAATAATCTATATTGTCAGGCAATCTAGATCCTTGAATGTTCTGTTCAAATTCCCTTGAAATCTGATCATTTTCTACTGTTAGCTAAATGTCTATCATCTTAGTCATTATGCTGTCATGTCCTGTTGCCATTCCTGAGCTGGCTCATCAGATCCTGGGAGATTATAATGAATGTTAGATGACGATAGACCTGAGGAGACGGAAACACATTATGACGTCCCTTGGAATCGGTGGCTTGATCTCATTGCCATCCAGTCGGAGGTACCGCAGCCTAGGAGCAAGGTTGTTGTCAACATTGTTGCTGTCATCCAAAGCATCAGGTGACACAGGACAGATATCGGATCCATTCACACCTGTTTGAAAAGAAAAACAAAAAAAACAATAAATTATTTATTTGAAAATCTCAAATTCCAACTTCATGTTCCCCTTAGATAATATGTACATATTACATACATATTTACAATATTTACAATCAACAAAATAGAGGACAGCTTGACTAGGGTTGGGAGTCGGGATTACATTTTAACGGTTCTGGTTCCCTATTAATGAGTCTGGTTCATATATATATATATATATATATATATATATATAGTAGAAGGGATGAAAATATTAATAATAATAAGTATTATTATAATAAGTATAATTTCTGCTTATAATAAAGTGATTATCTGGCGTGATTACTAGGTTACAGCAAAAAATAATTATTAAAAGAACACTATTAGAAATTGTATGACTATTATTTCAACTTGGGCGAGCCCAATTGGTCACATATTTTGTCGGGTCGTACTAGCCATTAATTAATATATTAATTAATTTGTAGCGTATTCCGCGTATTCCGCTACGCAGCTCTGTGCCATCCACCACAGGGCAAACACAAAGTGGATTATTTTTGAGCAAGCAAAACTCGAGCCCAGGCAGCACTTCAGCCGTTCCTTTGCATATATCTTAGATGGAACTTGTAGCCTATGTCTGTGACTGGCACCCACTGGTAAAGTCCAATCACACTCCTGATGACTTTTGTGTTTGTTCGATATGCTGCTGTTTTTGCTACTACACTCGACCATCTCACTCGAAGTTCCGGCCCCTTCTCACACATGTACGGTAGGTGGCGTGACGTCACCACAGCCGCTTGCATGCAGGGGTGCAAACACAGCTGAGCCAAATGAAGACAGCAGAACCGCTAATGCAAATTTGATGGAACCGGCGGTGGTTTTCAATCACGGAACCGGGTCTGAAACAGAACAGGTTCCGGGTCCCACTCCCAACCCTAAGCATGACTAAGAAAACAGTCCTGTGCAGAACTCTACCTGCCACCACCCGCATCCCCCAATACATATTTTGCTATGATACTTTGAAGTTTTAGACATGTTTTCATTCCTCCTTTACTAACATAAACAAGGCTTTGCTTACATACAGATCTCACGTACAGTCTCTCTAGCCTTTGCAACATCATAAGACACAGACTTACTCTTGATCTTATTGTGGTCAAGGTGCAGGTGTTCAAGCCCTTGTGGAATGATGGGAACTTCTGTCAGCTGGTTATGGGACAGCTGCAAGTCCAGAATGCTGGAGATGTTGAACACGTCCCTGGGGAGCCCGCTGCTGCCGAGCTTGTTGCGGTTGAGCCTGAGGAATGCAATCTTAGGCAAGCCCTTAAAGTACTCAGCTGGGATCGTCTCAATGTTGTTGCCATCTAGGAAGAGTTGCGTAGTGGTGGACGGTAAACCCAGGGGCATGCTGCTCAGCTGGTTTTTGGCTAGATTAAGCTGAACCAGTCCGTTCAGACCCTTCATGTTCACCTCAGTAACCGCGTCGTCCATCAGCTTGTTCCCCTGAAGGTCCAGGAGGTTAAGTCTGTCCATTCCAGAGAAGACACCGGCTGGGATTTTGGAGATGCGGTTGTGAGAGAGCCGCAGCTGTTCCAGGCTGGACGGCAGGGCAGACGGTACGGATGTCAGGAGGTTGTCGTCCATGTAGAGATGCACCAGCTGAGACTTGGTCTTCAGGGCTCCCTCCTCAATGTCCTCGCTCGTGATTTTGTTGCGGTTGAGGTTCAGCCAGCGCAGCTGCGTGGCATTGCGCAGGGCGTCCTCTGTCAGCGTGTCGATGAGGTTGTTCTGTAGGTACAGATACCAGGTGTGTGGAGGGATTTTGGGGATCCGCTTAAGGTTTTTGTTATCACAGTAGACGGCGTTAGGGAAGCTCAGGGGGCAGCGACACTCATGGGGGCAGGCCTGAACCTGGGCCATATAGTCCTCGTATGGCATGTCCTGGCCCAGTGTTGGACCAATGACCAAGACGACAGACACCAGACTCAGAAGAAGCACCATTTTACTGCTTGACCTAGAAGATAGAGAGACAGAGAGAAGCAGACAATTAGAAACAGAACAGAGAGCATATACACACAGAAGGTTAGACTAGTCATTGGTTAGACCAGTCATTTGTCCTACAACCTACCTCAAACCCTCACCCTAAACCTAACCTCCCACCGGGCAGCACACCTAAACCTAACCTTAACCCTCTCCCAACCCTTAACGCACCCCTCACCAACCTTAAGCCTTGCAAGTTTGTCAAAGTTAAAACTGTAGTCTTAATTAAGTGGTAGCACACTAATGCCAATCGTCAATTGAGGTGGCAACATTGCCAGATAATCCACCATCCCCTTGGTCTTTGAATGAGAGATAAACCACTTAAAGGCAGTATATGTTTGGTCAACTTTAATTGCTTTACAGCTGATTAGCCACAAGCCACAATCACATGTGATCTCACTGTTAACCTAACTCAAAGCCTCATCTATCATGGTACTGGGGGCAAGTCCACTTAACTTAATCAAGTGATTCAACCAAAACAGACATGTGCGAAAACAGTACCACACAGTATCCAACCACATAACCAAACAATCATAAACTCATGCATGGATTCAGACACACAGACAATAAATGTGCCGCATATCCACAGTTTTAGGGTATTTTTCATACTGTAGCTCGACAGAAGAGAATGTTATAACATTGGTTGTGTGGATGGGTGAACTACATAATATGGACAATACTGTTCACGTGAGATACAAGAGATCACAAAAACACTGCATGCCCATCAAAATGGCCTTGACCTTGAGCTCTGACTCATTCAAGCTATAATATACTGAGCCTTTGTATGAAGTTTCATTCAAATGAGACCTCAAATGAAGGCAGCAGAGCAGGGGTCATCAAAACGTACACAGACAAATGTGTCCGTGGCAAAGACTTGGCCTTGTCCGTGGCAAATTTCAGATTTTCTTTTTTACACACCATTATAATGTTCTTATTTGGTCATAATAACCAATTTGTGAATGTCAAGTCTCCAGGTTTTCTTCAGAATATGTATGACACTTATTTACTATGACAATATGTATGGCACATTAGGACTCCAACTAGTGGTGGTTCTCAATTTTTTTATTTACAAGGACCCCCTTAACACCATTCATGGTCATTCGGGGCTAGCTCTTTGCGTTTCTGGTAATATTATTGTCCTCTAATTTGTATGTCCGTGGTGTGTTCAAATTTAATTTTAACACTAAAAGTCCACCACAAGCCAACATGGCGATGACCCCTGCAGCAGAGGACTCACAAGAAACTAGAATAGAATTGGAAGGCTAGACGAAGGGTATTCAATCATAATTTCTTCGACCCATCAATGCTCATATCCATCCCATCATTCTGCACTTGATTCTTCTCGGCTGCCATCTGTTGCTGGTTTAAATTCTTGGCGCACACTCCATGTGTTGGTCTGGATCTCGTTTAGGACAATCACAGCCCTTCTCATGGATGAGCTGACATCAAAGGCCATATGTGCGCACCTGTTTCCAGACACGTGGCTGAAGAATCACCATCTCACTGTGCTAAGGTCAGAGGTCAGTGACCTGGCTTTAACAACTTTCAACCCGGTGTCCCTATTTTGGGCATGCCGTTATGTAGGTGACGCCACACGTGAGCTTGCAGATTTTTCAGATTTTGTTTGTTATTTTGTATTCCATTATTTAAGTGGTGAAGTCAACCATGCCTCCATGCAAATGAAAAGATACTGAGCTATTTGTGCAGTGGTGGAAGAAGTGCTTAGTAGCAAATAGCAATGCAACAATGTAGGAATACACAACAAGTAAAAGTCCTGCATTTAAAAACGCACTTTTGTAGTAGAGTAAAAGTACAAAAGTAGGCCTCTCTCTACGTCGTCCTCAGACGAGCCCTCCATTGGCGTCTCCAGTCATCTCGGTTCTCCATACATCTGGACAGCTCCTTTGTGCTTTCCGCACCAGTATCTTTCTTTAGTACGTCCACGTAGGTAGGTGTGGGACGTCCTCTCGATCGATGCCCTTGTGTTGGTTCCCACAGTACAAGCTTTTTGGCCGGGAGTTCTTGATGTCGGTGGCAGTGGCCAGCTAGTCTCATCCTCCTTACTGCTATCTTCTCTGTTACACTTGGTAATGCCCCGTACAGACGCTTGTTGGTGATGTGCTCATCCTGGTTGATGTTATGTACCACACGTAACATTCTGGTGTAGCACCCGTCCAGGGATTTCTGTAGGGCTTGTGTAAGTGTCCAGCATTCACAGCCGTAGAGGAGGCCTATTGGCATCAATATGTAAAAGTGCTCATGCAGAATGGCATATTTCCGCATAAAGCAGACAAATACAGCAATTGAGTACATTTACTGCATTACTTTCCACCTGTACTTCGTCTCCTCATGAACCTGACAGCAATTTCATGGCACAACCCACTGTATAACGTTCTAACTCAGCATATAAAAATGTCAGCAGCAGTACAGGCCTGTGACATTAGGAGGACAAAATATACAACACGGAAGACAAGACATTACAACCTACAGTATTTTAATGCAACCTTATATCACTGCAACATTTTCATACAATACACAACACTACCGGATGCAGCCTTAATTGCTTGCAACCACTAACCAGACTGATGTTGACTAACTTATCACTCAGCACTTTCCCTGCCAGACACACACACCTACCTTGAACCAAACAAGATTCCTTTTGTGTACGTCCTCTCTCCGATAGAACGGTGTCAAAGTGTGAACCTACCTGTCTTGCCCTGTATTTGTGCTACTGGTCCTTATGCCAACCTGTCTGTGATGGTGACACCAAAGCTTGTCTTGACCAATCAGATGCTCTCATTAATCAGAGGTCATAATCCCCTGGTGGACAGCACACTAAGCCTTCCCCTTTAGAGCTTGCAACATGGCCTACTTATGCAGAAACCACATTTTGTTTGCTAACTTAGAATTGCAGACAACTCATCCCTCACTGCTAACACATGCTCCATCTGTGGCTCTCCATTGTAGCTCTTTGCAGTCGTGCATGGTGGAATAATCGTTGCTGTTGGGTGGGTCCAAAACCCTTAGTTTTTGCTTTACTTTGCCATAACCATTTACTTAATGATATATTGGTTGTCAATCTTTTTTTGACAATTGGGGACACATTGGCTGCATGTAATAATTGCTGATACGGATACAAAAAATAAAAAAATAAAATCTGAGCCAGACTGATGTTTTAGTGTCTAGTCTATGTTATGTTTTGTAGACACACAACAACGGTGCATTGAGGTCAGAGTCAATCTAAGAGGATTTCATGGGTGGATTGACCTACACTAACTGTTCTTGAACAGAGGTGAAGGTTCTCACGCTGTGAGAGGATGTTGGTTAGCAACCTTCTTCATTTCTGTTGATGATGATGACGGCAAATGCCGGTGGATAATCCCACCTGATTGGCTGTGGCCGGATGTGAGTGACAAGCTCATTAGACTGGGCTCATGTTTGCCGATGTGCAATGTGTGTTGAATCGTCTCTTCAACACAAGTGAACCCTTAACCGTGTGAAGTATAAACATCACTGTAGAAACACATTCCATTTAAACACTGAAACCATATTGCAAGAATCTGTTTATTTTTATTTATTTATTTGTCTATTATGCCATATGCCACAAATTGCTCAACCTAAATGCAAAAACCTTGATCCTTCTCCCAGATGTAAAAGGCATCATGTTACATGTAAGCTTTTTTGAGCCGCAGTTCTGTTTGTAAAACATGTGTGACGGCCCCCCTGTATGTATTGTACTATATTAGGGTATATAGTATATTATGGTATATGGTATCTTATATTAGGTGGTCTGGTGTGGCTTTATATATCTTATAGTTATTATTCACTTTGGTTAGTAGTTTATGGTTTCTTTACTTTGCTTACTCTCATTTCTGTTCTCCTCATCTTGCAGTGGATTGGGGAGCAGAGCTGTGATGTCATGACAATCAGTCAAGCGGCGGCACCTGGGCCCGGTGCCGACGCCCTGTATATAAGCCTGTCTCCCCAGTCCCTTCCTCAGTTCTGCTGTATTCAGTTCTCCTTTGCTCCTCTCCCACCATGCACCTTTTTCAGCATTTGGGTTAATACATACAACATGCACACACATCTCACTCATGCATACACGCACTACACTACTGATTACTGATTTCCACACCTCATCTGTTTGCTCTTGATTTGGGTATGATTTGGTTTAATTCCTTATTTTGATTACTAAATAAATTTATATTTCATTTGAGTACTGTGTCTCCCCTGTATTTTCGCTCCCCTAGGCCAGGTATCTAACACATGATTCAGCTTGCTTCGACGGCAGGCTCTGGATTCAAACCCGAACACATGGAATGCGCCTTTGTTCGCTGAGTCACCAACCGGTTTAGCCTAATTCCCAACCCATCTCAGTCATGAGTACTGTGGATGGAGGAAAATGAAGTGGTCTTCTCCAATCTTATCTTCAACTCTCTTACAGGGATCCTAGGGTACAAAGATGCCCGCTTTAGCTTCCTCCCTTTCCCATATCTTACCAAGTCACAGTTCAACATCTGTCTCTCTTTACAAACACCTGGACATTAGTAACCCAACACCCATCCTTGATCTAAGCTATAGGCTACATGAAATATACATTACACACATGTGCATATGAGTTGAGGCATATACTCACTCTATCTAATACTGTATAAATGTGTTTGATGAATAGAATGCTGCACATTGTCATTATGTCACAATTCAATTGTTGGTATTCGGCAAGGATGAAGTATACAATATATTCCCACTGTAAAAATAAATGTTGACTCAGGTCTTCAGAGTGCTCGAAATATGACAGAATAATAAATGTTGGCTCCAACCTGCTTGACACACTAAAGAGAAACACATGCAGAGGAATATGATAACACGAATTTCCTGCCAGGGGCTTTGTGTCTGAGCCAGCTATGTTAATTGCGCACGGTCTATATTTGCTCTGCATTTCACGATCAGTTGCACTTCAATCCAGTTAAATATACTCAGGCTTTTGGAAGATGAGGCATGTCTTATGTGGCATAGCTTACTGTTATTAGCACTGGGGAAGTCACTGTGTTTGGACACTTGCTTTAGACTATAGACCTGGCAAAGCCACAACATTTGGAAGCAACTTTAGGAAACAATTAAGTAGGCCTAACAATGCTAATAAACCCAGTATAGTGTTATCATATACCATATCATTATAGATATGTAATCATTTAGTTATTTACATTTTCATTTAAACAATCATTATTGCACAAATCAAGTGCAAGTACTGTAATTCCAAAATTATTAGGCTATATACTAGGGTTTAATGCCGGGATCCCGGGATTTCGGTCCTCCCGGGCATAGGGCACGCAATTTCCCGCCCGAAAATAATTTCGGGACCCGTCGTCCCGGAGTTTTTTTTTTCTTGTTAGAAATTACACTAATTTCTAGAACGGCCTACTACAGCTGCGCAGAGGCAATTGCCAATTAGTCTGCTTGCCACATTATCCTCGCCACCCGTGCAAGCATGGCGTCTGTTTCAGCAGTGTGGGCGGATTTCACAAAACTAAATGATAGTGAAGCTAAATGCAAGACCTGCAAAAAAATCTATAAATGCTGTGGAGGGTCAACTAGTGGTTTGGCTCGACACTTGGCCACCCACAAATCGAGCAGCGGAGCTGCTGCTGAGAGGGAAGATGGGCCTTCCACTAGCAAGCAAACTAAGCTAATGTTCGCTGCAAAGAAACCACTGAATGCGATTCTGGCTCAGTTGGCCGCGGTAGATGGATTTTCATTCAATGCCATTGCAAAGAGTGCTTATCTCCGACATGCCCTGGAGAATGACGGCTACAAGTTGCCAAAAAACCCAGACGAGATAGCAAAGATGGTACAGGGCTATGCGGCGGAGCAACAGAGCATGCTAGTCAATGCCTTTAAAATGAACGCGGGTGCGGGTGCTCGTTTCTCGCTTACAATGGATGAATACACCTCCCTCCAGAACAAGCGATTTATGAACATTAATCTGCACACGGAGGACGAGCATTGGAACCTGGGGGTTTTTCGGATCGAGGGAAGCATGACCTCAGAGCGAGTGGTTGAGCTTTTGGAAAATAAACTTCAAATCTACTCCCTTAACCTGGATGACCACATCGTGTGTGCCACCACCGACGGCGCCTCTGTGATGGTGAAGTATGGAAAATTGGTTCTCCCTGAACACCAGCTGTGCTATTGCCACGCCATCCACCTGGCCGTCACAGATACACTCTACACAAAAAAAGAACGAACGCCGACCCAGTATGCAAATGCTGGGGATACGAGTGATGAGGACGAGGAGATAGGCGACGAAGATGATGACGAGGAGCAGCAAGCAATTCTATCCAGAGCCAATTTGGACAGCACCGTGGAAAAGGTGATTCGATATAACTAACGTTATGCAGTTGCAAACCACAAGTTTTATTATTTTCTCACTCACTCAGCCTATTAGACCCATTTTATTGTAATTAATTATTATCCATTTTCACCGTACAATTATCCCACCCAGGTTCGAAAGATTGCCAGACATTTCCGACGGTCTCCTCTTTCCAACGAGAAACTGCAGGCTTACGTCAAAGAAGAGTTGGGAAAAGAATTGAAGCTCAATCTAGACTGTCGCACAAGGTGGGACAGTATGAGTGACATGGTGGATCGGTACATTTCGCTGCATCGCCCCGTCTCTAAAGCACTGGTTGACATTCAGCCATCGCTGATTGTCAATAATGATGAGCTGACCATTCTTAAGGAACTAGCAAGTTGCCTGAAACCTGTGAAGATGGGAGTGAAAAGCCTATGCGAAAGAGGAGCAAATCTCCTGAAGGCAGATGGCATTTTCAAGTTCATCCTATCCGAGCTGGAGAAACAGGACACCACCATCTCTCGGGATATGACGGAGGCCATCAGGACCAGATTCGGGGACAGGAGACTGAACAACATTGTGTCTTTGTACAGGTAATAGTCTGAATATTATAGCCTACTTGTTGGAGCTATAATGTTATAGCTTCCCAATTAAAGCAGGTTCATATAATAATAATAATAATAGGATTATTATTATTATTATTATTATTATTATAGCCTATTACTTTACATTTTGATATATAGGCTATATTTAACCTATACATTATTTGTTTAGGTACCTCCAAAACCCAGTGATCGTGACTACTGCAGATTTGCTGTTCGCTATGCCCTCCAAAAATGCATTGATGAGGACAGCACTCGGTCTCTGCGAACGCCTGTTTGTAAGTGACACGGAGCCCCAACCACCAGATGAGGGAACGGAATCAGAAGAAGAGGCGAGTCAGACTACCGTGAGCCTACAAGCCCAACTGCAACAAGAAATCGATGCGTGCATGAGAAGCCCAGACCCCGAGGAAAAGACGGGGAATGACCTGCAGAAAATCATTTCAAAGGAATTTGCGCTCTTTGAAGCAACCAAAGTGCGTCCCAAAAACCTCCAATGCCTCTACATGGCTCTTGGAACCATTCCGCCAACTTCAGTGGAATCTGAGCGGGCCTTTTCAGTGTGCGGCACTTTCGTTACCAAACTGAGAAACAGACTGAGCGACAAATCAATTAATGCACTTTGCTTCCTTAAATCCCACTTCCTCAAATCCCAAATGGAAGAGAAATAAGGTAATCAAGTCATTCAAGTGAGCAAAACGAGTAGCCTGTTTAATTGCCTAGTTTATTTTCAGTTGCATACAGTAGGCCTAGGCCTATAGGAGGCTTTAATGTTACCGCGACAGTGAACCGTTGTGAGCTTGTATATCGGCTAATTGCATTGTTAATTATCTTTTATTTAAAAAAACATGTTTTTCGTTCTAGAAAAAGCTCAAAGAACATTTGATGTTCAAAAAATGTTTTTCGTTCAAGAAAATGCTTAATAAAGTATTCAATCTTGGGAAGTGTATTGTGTCACTCTTTCTGATTAGCGTAGGCTTAGGCCTATATACATTATTAATAATTTAATGTAATAATTTCATTGTACATGTTCATATTTCGTTGATAAATAAAACGTTTTAAACAATGAAATCACTATTCTATTGATAATATTAAGTATCTATACATAAAAATGCATTTTGGTGGGCACTTTTTTCTTCTCTTTTGTTTTTATTTCTGACGGGAATTCCCGCGGGAGGCCGGGAAAAGGTCCGCAAATTCCCGGGAATTAAAATGAGCCAAATCCGGGAAAATATTAAACCCTACTATATACTATTAAACTTTCTGTAGATTACAACATACACATCTGTGGCCCAGGTGCAAGACAAACAGAAATATCATACAGTAAGTGTCAATATATGTATATGTCCTGCAATACATCTTCAGATGAGCTTTTTCAGCATACCACATGGCTAAAGAAAAATGTTGGCTATACTAGAAAAGAGGCAAAAATCCATATCCGTGCCCATCTAGCAGTGCCACTGCCAACTGTATTTTGTGAGGCCACTCCAAGGCAGCATTGCATTGCGTGTAAGCTATGGGATTTAAGTTGGCACCATTCACCAGATCAAAGGTAAAGAATATCTTTCTTTGCAATCCAGCCAGATGTAAACAGTCTAATAAAAAATGACCCACCTCTGTCCAGCAATGGTCTCTCCATCGAGGCACCCTCCTCACTCAAATGGAGGATGCACAGCACAACAAAAACAAATATAAACTTAAAGTTACCTGCGTTTTCAGACACTGTGTGTATGGACTGTGTGCAGCCAGGTGAGCTCTGGATGATGTTGAAGCGTTTGTCCTCCACTCTCCGAACACTTTGTTCTGCCGTTTGTCTGCAGTCCAAGAACAGACTCAGCAGCTTTCGTGTGGTGGGAGTCTGGGGGCTCGTCTTATCAGATGTATATTGTCATTAATATCATTCCCCAAGGCCGTACCCTGGCCATGCACTGGTCGAGCAGAGAGAACGAAACATGTGTGGTTGGGGGGAGGGCGAGTGCGTGTGTGTGCTTGGGGATGTCCTCTATGGAAAGGTTGCATGGACTGCTTTCTGAACAGCCCAGAGCCCCCTACACCCCCCCCCCCCCCTCTTTTTCCTTTGTGTTGGTGAAGTCATCTGCATAGTGATGGTTAAAGTGCAGGTGTTGAGGAGGAGGAGGGTCAAAGGTCATTGGACAGCACTTAACCTTTTGCTTTGTAACGGGGTGTTAGCTAACCCATCACACGCCATGGGGGACAGGGATGTTGAGCAGTAATATAGTACTGTACTTTACTTCAGTGTAAAGTACAGTGTAAAGTACTTTTTTGGAAGCTTATGAGTCTCACTTTGACTCCACATATCTTTCAAAGACATCTTTCTCACATTTCTGAGTTTATTTTTTACATGTCTTTGTAAAATGAAGTCTATAGTTCAGTACAGTTTTAATAACGATTGATATTACAAAGAAATTTGACTATGGTACAGTATGGTATGGTATGTAGGCCTACAGTGTTATGTCATTTTGTATTAGGAGGTGGAAAGGCTACTCTCTCTCTCTCTCTCTCTCTCTCTGTGCATGTGTGTGTGTGTGTGTGTGTGTGTGTGTGTGTGTGTGTGTGTGTGTGTGTGTGTGTGTGTGTGTGTGTGTGTGTGTGTGTGTGTGTGTGTGTGAGGGTGTGTGTGTGTGTGTGTGTGTGTGTGTGTGTGTGTGTGTGTGTGTGTGTGTGTGTGTGTGAGAGTGTGTGTGTGTGTGTGTGTGTGTTGTGTTTGTTCAAGGGGAACAGGGAGATGGGAACCCCACATGTGAACCCCACATGTGCTTTGTATTAGACAGACAGACAGACAGACAGATGGCTGACAGGTGACTGACTGAAAACCATTACAATTCTGTATAAAATGAAATTCATTATTAATAAGAAATCACTCCAGACACTTTATAACTCATTAATACTGCCTTATTTAATCTACTGTGCTGAAATCTGGGGAAACACATACAAAACAATAATAAATCCCATTTTTCTCCTACAAAAGAAAGCAATAAGAATAATTAATCTGGCTGAATATTGTGCACCAACAAATACACTATTTATAAATAACAACAAACTGAAACTTGAAGACCTAGTCAATCTCAACACAGCTACAATAATGTATAAGATCTACAATAAGCTACTTCCAACCTGCATGCAGGATCTGTTCAAACCCAGGGAGAGTAGATACGAACTCAGAGGAACTGGATTATTCAAAAAAATCAAAATCTCAAGAACTAACATAAAAGAGAGATGTCAATCTGCCATTGGGGTGAATCTGTGGAACGAACTCAATACAGAACTAAAAGAGAGCAACTCCATAAGAACATTTAAAAAATCATATAAAGCTATGATAATTGACAAATATATAAAATCACTTTAATATATACAATATGCATAGGCAGTAGATATTACAAAATTATATTACAAAATTATATATATAAATATATATATATATATAAATATATATATATATATATATATATATATATATATATATATATATAAAATAAATTATTTGAAGTAACCACTTCAAACATAAATATACAAACACATGCAGTAAAAGTAAACGAGAATACAAAAATACACTATATTTGAAGCAACCACTTCAAATATAAAAGTACGCTCTAAAAAAGCTAAATCTATGTGGGCGTAACGTAACTAGTATAAGGCATTTAAGCTAAATATGAATTTTCTGTTCATCATTGGTATACAAGAAGCACATCACTACAGATAATCAGTTTTTCCCATTGCTATTGTTCCTGTTTTTGTTTTTTTTCTGTTCCTTTTTTTCCCTTTCTTCTATTATTTGAATCATTAAAAAGGTGGGCATAATAAGCTTCGGCTTCAGCCCAAACCTTTTCAGTCAAACTGTAATTCTGAAACCCCCATTCTGAAATGTACTGTACTGTAAATGACTGAGATAAATAAAAACTAACTAACTAACTAACTGACTGGCTGGCTGGCTGGCTGGCTGGCTGACTTACTGACTGACTGACTGACTGACTGACTGACTGACTGAGCGAGAGCAGGATAAGGTCTGTACTGTAGTTTGATGTTTGGATCTGGACATCAAGCCCTGAGCAGCTGTCTCTACTTTGATATTAACATCTCGTCAGAGGAGGTCCAGGTTGTATGAAGGACTTTATTGTCTATAGACAACAGAACCTTCACACTGGGTTCGCACATGGGAGAGCTAGGCAGGAAGTGGAGGAAATTGTTCCTGATCTGCAATAGTTGTGTAAAAACATGTCAAATGCGAACAAAGTTGTAATGTTGTTATGGTAAAATATCCTGTATCATATATCAAATTGTTTCCAACTGCATTAAGAAGTAAAGTACCAGTAGGTAGTAAAGTAACAATACAGATGTGGAGTTTCCGAAATACCACTAACTGCATGTACACTGAAAGACCACTGTCTTTCATTTAAATAAGTGGACCAAATTTGAAGTATGATTGACCTTAGCTGCTAGATGTAATTACAAACTTCTGGGTGGGTGAACATCTGGCAAATCTTTAAACAAAAAGGTAAGCCATTTACTTAACAAGCTTACTGGTAGCCTCTAAATAGTGCGTACTGCAGTAAGAGATGCCTGACTCCTGAGGGGAGCCAGGTGTCTCTGCACATATGGCCCATATCACAGTATTAGCTGTGTTGTAAACGGTCATGTGACTGCACCCATGACACTGTCAGAAGAACACACATGCAACATAAAGGTACACAAGGTAAACGCCCAATGAGCAATGTTTATGGAACTTTGGGGATGATGATTTACAGTATGAAGGTATGACCCACTGTACGTAAGTTCTCTTTTCTTAGACCATAACAATTACAGTACAACAATTTACAATTTTGGCATTTAGCTCTGCTCTTACTCAGTGTGATTTACAAAGTGCAAGATCAGATGGCATGTCAACAAACACCAGGGTAAATGGTTGTGTAAACATTGTAGAGTGCAAGGGAAAAAAGCGCTACAAAGAAAGTAGATAAACATCAAAACTAGCATCTGCCTAAACATCATACTATCTAAATAGCACAAATAGCACAAGCAACTTCTCATAGCATTTCTGCTGTCTTATAACCTCACCCTTGCTGTGAGAATGTTGTTACACCTTTCTGGATGCATGATGGAAACAAGAAATGTGTGTCAGAAGATGTATTGGGCAACTACAGATGGCAAATATGACAGTTGTACTGTGACTGACATTCTTAGGCTTGTCCCATTCTCTTGGTGTATGTTCGCCCACTTGTGGAGAATTCATACACTTACACCGGGGCTCCACCGGGCGCGTCAGCGTCGCGTCTCCGTCACCGTCACAGAATGTTCCCTTTTTAATCAATGAAGGGTGGCTCCACTGCCCGCGTTGCGTCGCGTCTCCGTCACCATTACAATTGCCCCGGTTCGTTTTTTGACGCACGCGACGGAGACGCAACGCGCCCGGTGGAGCCCTGGCGTTATGTCTTATGGTGAAGGATAACTTCGGGTTACTTCAGTAACCTCAGTTAGATAAGTGACTCGAGAGAGTCATATGGGGTCCATATATGGGGTCCATATGACTCTCCGAGAGGGACTCCGAGAGGGACTATTATAATTTTACCATATCATTTTTTATATTTATATGTGTCTGTAGAACAGTGACTATGGTTTGTCTAAACTGACCTCTCAAATGTGTATTCATCTTTGTAATGATGGGTTTACACACAGCAACCCTACTATAACATCCCTCTTTTATATGTAGTTGTAAACAGACTGGTCTTGCTGACAGCTTGATCACGTCCTGCAATGACATTCACAGGAAGAGTTGCTCTTTGGGTTTTCACACTAATACACAAGCCTCATGATCATTTTCACTTTCCACAATTCCACTTTTCACATGTCTTTGTTTCCCATCTTCCAGTTGGGAAACATTTCAAGTTAAGTTTCCTTTCTGTCTTTTGCAGATTTTGAATACGTCATTTACACTTTTATATCGTCTCATCTGAACTACTGTAACTCTCTGAACTCTGGGCAGAGTCTAGGGTAAAAAAAGCTATTGGCAGTCAATTCAGCAATTGCAGAATTTAGCTGCTAAACCCCAGGAAACGCAATCACATGCGGATCAAACCCATTCTGGCATCGCTCCCCTGGCTGCCAGTTAGTGTTGGTGTTAGTGTATTTAAGGTTTTACTGATGACTTTTAAAGCCCTACAAGGCCAGGAGATATGCTGTTACCATATGAGCTAGTTTGCAGCCTTAGATCTTCAGGTATTTCTTGATCCCAAGACTCACCTTGACATGGTGATCTGGCTTTTGTTGCCCGAGCACCTAATCTTTGGAATGTCCTGCTGTCAGCTTTTATTATGTGCATTCCCTCCCTTACTCTTATGTGTGTTGTATTTGTTTTGTTAATGCCATTTGTTGATGTTTATTTTATTGTTGGATTTTTACCTTATTGATTCAGTTCCTTCGTTTTATCGTCCTGCTTTTATCCTTTCTGTAAAGCACCCTGTAACTCTTTACTAATTTCCGTCAGTTGTTTGGTTGGTCATGCTCCCATATATGGTCATACCTCGTGACATCACATGATGTCATCAATATTAAGCCCATACAAGGAGATCCCTGATGTCATCAATATTGGCCAGCAACTACATTTGACCTCAAAGCTCAAACCCTTAGATCTCCATATATGGAGCTGACCTGTACTGACATTCCTTTCCCAGCCATCCTTCCTCTTCGATGTCTCCCTTTAGACTGATACCTGTCCATTTAAACTCTAGACGGGCCTGCCCCAAAGTTATTAGTGCAGCCGTGCCCGGCAGCCGGAGAAAACTAGAGTTCTCAACAGGCCCGGAAATGAAGGTCCGGCCCTACCTGTGCCCTCATCAAACCCTTACACACTCAATACACTGCCACCACTGCACCCTTAGATCTCCATATATGGAGCTGACCTGATCTGACATTCCATATGTTGATCTGACCTCATCAAACCCTGCACACTCAAGACACGCTCCATATATGGCCAGTGTACGCGTCAGGGCGAGGTCGCTTCTCGCCCCCAGGGGTCTTACTGGTATTGATCGAGATACAGAGGTTAGTCACAGTCTCTACTAAACATATTCGTGCCCCAACAATGAACCCCAAAGTCACATAGATGTTTTCTTCTTACCATCTTTGTCCAAAATAGAGGTCAAGTGGGCCTGATCAGCATTTTTATACAGACCCAGAGCATGATCGAATGGTTATTTCTTAATTGTATCCTGCTGTGTACACCCGAATGGAAGCATATGCTTTCGCTCCTCATCTCAGTTATTCAGTTTTTTTCCTTTACTTTGTCATACCATCTATATAGTACAGAGCTTTTTGACCCAAAAACCCATACAGTGTACAATATCACCATCACTATCATATTAGGCTCTCTGACATACAGTACTGTAAAAAAGAAATAGAGCCACGGCTCTGTTTAGGTTCCAACCCGCAGTTCAAAAACACTTGACCATAGGTGGTAACCAAGAGAAGCAGTAGAGTCATATCGCTTGTAACTGATCTGACGGGGCGGAGGAGAGTTTGTTAACCCACAGGCATTACAACCTCACATACCAAATTATAGGCTAGCTGAAACTCCTCAGCACAGCTCTAGAAGATGAGTTAGAAGGTATTTGTTTTTGACACCGTGGAACTGTAGCATACATCAGAGAATGTAGTATAAGTGTGGATCTGCATGGGAAAAATAATGTCCTAAAGCCGTGGTATTAAGCCAAACCATACATCCCCTGCTTCCCTCCAGGACCAGCAGTCTCGTTCTGCAGACTATGGCTGTATGAAACGGCGTGAGTGACCTCATATGAAGCAGACATGTTGTAGTAGGCTACTGTATATCACAGAATAGAAAAAAGACAGGGCAAGGGAGAGAGGAACCATGCATGTATAGACACAAGGGTAATGGTCTGACATCGCAAACACACTGACGGGCCTTGTGGAATGGAGAAAGAGCGCTACCCTCTGAAGATCGATGTACCGGTAACACTCCGATCACATGAAGGATGTAGCTTGCCGGAAAAGAACAAGCTCACCAACGATTAAATATTTTAATCGTGAGTAATCGCATGATTTCTCTAGTTAATCGCAAATAAGTCATCAGTCTTTATCTGTTCACAATGTACCTTCTTCGAGGGAACTTTGTCCTGTTCGTCCATCATGGGCAGGGAGGAAAAACTCGTCCAAACACGTCCTTGTCAGTGAATGAGTTAAATGATTTAACTTCGACAGCCCTAGTCTGATGCGTTTTTACCTTAGCGAGTGGTTATTGTCAGTATGGGACATCGTCATGCTACAGATTTTAAATTGGGCATTGTTCACCTTCCACCTCTATTTTATTGTGTCTTCCAAATCAAAGCAAATTACTGTAATTTAATTGACCACTTAAAACCTACTGTACAGTACAGGTATGACAAATAATAGCAAAAACAGCCGATCTACAAGCTAACAACCTGTCAATCGCGGTGTGGAACTGTGGATGCTGCATTTTCTCAATTCAATTCAATTCAATTCAAAGGGATTTATTGGCATGAGAAAACATACGTTTACATTGCCAAAGCAGAAAGTCCTTAGAGTAGGGAGGAGACATGGATTTGATTCAAAGTGATTTGGTTGGCTAGCTCAGTGGTTCCAAAACAGTCGTTTGAGACATGAAACTTGCTTTAGGAAGTTAATACTATGATCGAATCCTGGGGGCATTAGATAAATCTGTTTTGATGCATGTTTTGATTCCAGAGACCATGTGCTGGATGCTGTTCTCTGCCCTCAGCTTCAACTCTTGCTATACTCTTAACCACATATCTCATTGACCCCCAGGGGTCTCTTCTGTGAAAATAGACAATCTACAAGCTCACAGCATGTCACATTGTGAGCTTGTAGATCTGCTATTTTTGCCAAATGTTCACACTAGAATAGGGACTCTATAGGTCAGGGGTGGGCAACTTTGACGATGGAGAGGGCCACTATATTTCCACACTCACTCCAGAGGGCCACTTTGCATTTTACTGTAGTAGCAAAAATAGCTGATCTACAAGCTCAAAACGTGTTGCACTGCAACACGTTTTGAGTTTGTAGATTTTCTGATTTCTAATTTTATTTTGCTATATTTTTATTGGAATCCTGAAAAGTAACCTTTTTGTTTAATTTTAAATGCATTTAGTTATAGTTTTGTTAACTTTATATAGACTGAAGTAATTAGAGAGGGTCATGGTCAATTCCAAACATGCAGGGTTTGCATGTTTGGAATTGTAACAGCTGAAAGCAATAATATATCAGTATTGTGATATTAACCGCCGCATTAAGTGATGGTGGCACTGTGTGTATTTAGGTATAGCCAATGGCTGCCTGCTAACTAAAGACACATGGAAAGATGCAAGGTATGCATTTAACTAGAGGTAAGAGAAAGATAGAGAGAGAAGATGCCTGTAAAACAATTCCCTACATTTGATATCCACCATAAAGTTGATGAGTCCAATTTATACAGTTTATCTTGCAATTTTCCATACACACCGGAAATGAACTCATAATGATATAGGCTTAAAAAGTGATGTCGTACAAGAATGTTGGAAATGTAGTTTATTCAACTGTATTTTATGTCCTCACAGTAAATTCACCAGCAATTACTGAGTCATAGGTGAAAAGATAAATCATGATATACTGAAAAGTGTAACCAAACCAAAATGTGATATTGTAATAACATCTTTTAAGTAAGATGGCAGACTTGGTATTAGACTTGGAATAAGACATACATCAAATATGGCAAACAAGGTAACCATGAACGCACCATAACTGAAAAAGCTGTAGTTTATTATCATACATGGTTGCCATTCGATGCATGCAAGTAAATGCAACAGGTTCATACAATTGAGCAGTGTGCATAACAGTGAATAGCTATGTATTACATCATATATGTATTACAAAAAAGAATAACAAAACTCAATTCTGTTTTCAAATTATTCAGCTCAGCAGAGATATTCAGTGTGAGAAGCATTTAAATTCAAACAAAGGAAAATACCAGTTTATTTTCATGTATTTGTACTGTGAACTTGTATATCAGCTATTTTCAGTGTGCGACATGGCACCCAACTAGGTATCCACCATCAATGAGTCCTGAGCTGGAAGGGATCATCTGAGCAATGGACATTGGTGTGAATAGAGTGACATGAGAAAAACTAAAACAAAAAATACTGGTATTTTCCTTTATAACATGTTTTATTCATTAAAGTGTTCAAAACATGATTTTTCTATATTGTTGTATAAACTCTTTCCATTGATGGCTTGATCCAAAAAGTACTAAAGTTATCATTCCTCCCATTTTAATCTATACATCTAAAGCAGAGGACAGCGTTCTCCTTACCTGCAGGTCTTTTGCACAGCAACTGAAGTTTTAGTATAAACTCATTTAAAATGATGCAAAAACATTCAAACATAAAACAATGACTGCTATAACTGAAACACAAGTAGTTGTTACTGTATACTCTTATTCTGTCAATATTCAACATGATTTAAAGAAAATCTTTTTGGAATGTTTAAAGTGTGTGTTTATCTTTTAATTTAAAAAAAGCATTTGTCCTTTTTTTAGTCATTTTTAATATTTTGTTTTCATCTGACAAAAATAGCCCTTATGCCCCCCCCCCCCCCCCCCCACAAGTATATTGTTCCTTTTTATGATTGGTTAGCTTGATGATTGTCAAGCTGTTTATTATTTATGGCTCCGATCAGGAATATTAATGTGACATGTGGACTTCAAATTCTCACCCTGGCCCTCACAATACCCACAACAAATACCCAAACATACTGGCATACTACTTTGCATGCCAATGAAGTGTATAAAGACAAAGTAATAAAGGGTATTGGGGCATCCAAAGTCCCCAGCGTTGGACTGTGCTATGTGACAGAAGATTGAGGACCATGTTGACATAGGGCTGAAGGATGTCCTTATTCAAACATGATATCCGAAGCTTGGCGCAGGCAGTTGGCCGTGTCAGAAGGCATGTTGCTCGCTGTGAGATTGTTAGCATCCAGGCGTAAGTGCTTGAGACGGGAATAGTTGACAGGTCCCATGAACTTGCAGAAACTGGTCAGGTCGAACTCTGCAATGAGCAAAATAAATTATTGGTAAGTAGTTTGATTCAACAATAGAAGCACTTATCAGCACATTTGTTTTCTTTCCCTTTCCATTTCCTCCCCAATGTAGTCATTGCCAATTCCCCCCATGAACAGTATATATCATCATCATCATTTTTCGACCGTGGTCGAGATCGTGGATTTCACAATAACACGCCAGACTTCCCGGTCCTTCATTGCCATCCCCAGTTCCTGCTTACTGATGCATGTGTCCCTAGCGATGACATCAGGGAACGACAGTTTTCTACCTCTGGTCTGCTTTGAGGCAGGACTCCAGAGAAGAAGGGAAGATATAAACTCATTGTCAGCTCTGTAGCAGCTGGCCGGCAAACTGTGTTCTTCTGGATCGGACTATTGAAGAAACACGGGGAAGGTTGCCGTGTCTTAGATTAGTCGATGGGTGGCTCTTCCAAGACAGATTTTGTATATATATATATATATAGTATACAGTATATATAGTCCCTGACATGTTGGAGACAATCACGCGTCTCCTCCGATACACCAGCTACTTCTCACCTGACAGGATGGAGTTTCACCAGCGGGTACAGGCTTTAGTTCCGACATACTATTGGTCCGACTGTCATTAGACCGACACCCTACTCAAAACCCTAACCTAACCCTAACCACAAGCATGGCACAACCCATGTCGGACCAATGCATTGTCGGGAGAGACGGATGATTTCCGCATGTCGGACCTACCAACCTGTAGGAGTCAGTAGTGTAGTGACACAGAACGCCCTTCACTGCTGGCTTCCCATAACTGTGTTCATTGGAGGCTCTGGCCAAGCCAGAGTCTCCATGTCAGCTGTTAAGCTACTTTCAACACATTGCTGGGGCTTGAACCTGGGACCATCTATTTCCCAGGCAACCGCTCTACCTATTCATCTATTTTACATTGTATTAGTGTAGGTATTAGTGTAAATAAAGACAGACACAATGGCTGCTTACTGTTGATTTCGTTGGCCTGGAGGTAGTACTGCTCCAACTGCTCGTTGATCTCAGGGATGGTCTGCAGCTTGTTGAAGCTCAAGTCCAGTTCAATCAGCGTTGACACATTGAAGACACCAGCAGGGATGCCTCCGTCCGCCAACTTGTTATGAGAGATCCTCAGATACTGCAGGACCGGCAGTTTGTTCAGGTAGCCTGCTCCGATGCTGTCTATATCATTGTAGTCGGCATAGAGGATCTCCAGTGAACTGGGAACACCGGCGGGCAGCTTCTTGAGTTTGTTGTGGCTCACGTCCAAAGACAGAAGCTTCTTGAGCCCCTTGAATGCCCCCCCGATGGCGTCTGACGTCAGCTCGTTGAACTGGAGGTTGACAGCGGTCAGGTTCTCTTTGTCACTCAGGAGACCAGAGGGGAATTTTTTGAGCTGGTTGTGCATCATCTTCAGCTCATCAAGGGCCTTCGAGGAAGGGATGACCGGCTCTGTGAGCTTGTTGTTGCTGAAGAACAGCTTCTCCAGGCCGCTTAGCTTGTCAATGGTGCCCTTGGCAATTTTTGCGTTGGTGATCTGATTGTTGTCCAGCACCAACCAGCGGAGGTCGGCAGTGACGTTGTCGAACACTCCCAGTGTGATCTCTTCGATCAGGTTGTTCTGCAGGTAGAGGTACTTTATCCCCGTAGGGACAGTGGGAACAACCGTGAGCTTCCGGCTGTCACAGTACATGGCAGTGGGGAAGTTGTATGGACAGTCACACTCCGGATTACATTTGGGACTCGAGGGCACTTGTTGCGATGCCGGTTGGTAGTCGTCATAGCCGTAATCATATTGGCACAACACCAGGCCGACTAATGCAGCCAGCAAGGTGACACGGAGAGGATACATGTCTGCTGGAAAGAAAGGAGACAGACATTGAGTAAGGGATCTTTTTTAAATTCAACAGAAATTCAACAGTGTCACTTAGCCAAACCTACAGGAATTTACTGCAACAAGGTAGTGTTAAGAGCACGTTACACGTCTACCAAATATTCAGACCCATATGCAAAACTCCTTCCCACCTCTGCAGTCTGCATATTTCAGAAGTAAAGTTATGCATAAGGCTGAGAGTCATCCGTGAGTTCATGTCAGGTCGCCTGTTGATTCTAACTGTAGTTTCGACGACACCTATCCATGCACGTAAAACAACATGCACACTGAATACTGTATTCCCTCACAGCACAACGATCGTCTTATAAACTCTCTCTGCAGCTGTGTAGATGAACAGCAGTAATGCATTGCAGATGTTTAAACCGTATGCATAATATGCACCCCAGTCTCGACAGATCATTCCTTGGTTCGGTGTCTGAAAAATGCAGTCAATGTGATTTGAGCATATCATATCCGATATCTTAAATGCTATGGTCTGAGCAGAGTAAACTAGGGATGCCTTAATGTACACACAATAAGTCCATTAAAACGGCATTTCCCTACATCAGCATGAACATTGTCAGACGTAATACGGCATCACTCAGATTTGCTTTTATTTCCACTGAAAGCTCTAGCCCTGTCTCCCAGCCACTGCCCCACAGCCCAGCAGCGGTAATCTCGGCCGGAAAAAGCCAAAATAAAGCGGGGGTGATCGTGCAGGAAATTACAAATCAACTGCTGCATAATATGCAAACTTACCTGTGGGCTCTCTCTCTTCAGGTGGAACACTGTGGTGCACAAAACCCAGTAGTCTCTGGAGAAAAAAGACAGAGGGAGAGGGAGACAGAGGGAGTGGAAGTTGAGAGAGAATAGGAAAAAGAAAAGGGGGGGGTGTGAGGAAGGGGTGGTGGTGGTGGTGGTGGTGGTTAGAGTAAACGGGTGGGAGGTTTCTTCAACAACAGCAGCAGTGAGTGAGGCAGGCCGACCGACGTATAAACAGTAGATGTCATCAAAGCGAGCGACTGAGAAGCATCGTCCACGGACGTATGGCGTGTTGGTAACAAGGAGCAGGTGCAGTAGGGTGACAATGCATGCTGGGAACCTGCTTTACCCC
This sequence comes from Protomyctophum parallelum, assembly GCF_964188405.1. NCBI lineage: Eukaryota > Metazoa > Chordata > Actinopteri > Myctophiformes > Myctophidae > Protomyctophum > Protomyctophum parallelum. The sequence goes on from NC_139714.1 coordinate 3,819,376, forward strand.
CAGCATGCGTGCTACCTCAACATCCCCTCCCAATACAACCAAAGCTGCAGACTGTGTGTGGACTGTGGTCATGTGGTCATGTCAGCAGCAGTAAACGAGGCCTCGGAAAATGTGACAGAAAGGTTATGAGATGGCCAGAAAATACTTACATAACACTTTTGACGCAACAACTAAGCCAATTCTGTTTCCCCTGTCCTCAAAGGCAGGCATGAATCTTTATCCACTGGCATGGCATCCATATTTAGGGCTTTCACAAAATGTACAAAATGTCAAAGATGTCTTCTGTAGATCGCCATTTTGGCTATTCATCTCACACCGAGTATATGGGTTAAGTGTACAGAAAGGTATGGCAAGACAGATGCATCCCGTATGTCTGGACGGTATATCATCCAACTCCTGTTAGACAGTCTGACTGCCTCATCATCTTCATCCCTTTTTTCCAAATCCTTGACTGCAAGGTTTTGTCTCTGTTTTGTCTCTGTACTGAACTGTGTTGTGTACACTAACCAACTAGTGCAGTGTGTTTGTAATCTCGGAGGACTGCAGTCAGGGGTTAGACGACTGCCAAAATGGTTCTCCTATTTGTTTATGTACGTCCATCACTTTGTCAGAGCGCGTCGGGAATTGACGTCTGGATTCAATTGGTCGCAGGCCAGCCTGCTCCGCTCACACATACCATTCTTAGAAGCCATCTTGGATGCACTTCTTATGTGTGCAGAGCCCAAGTGCTTCACATTCAAACTCCAGATGTCTTTCTCAAAATGGTCTCAAAAATGAGACACGTTTTCTTCCCTCCTGCTGTACACTATAATATCTTTATCCAACATTGAGAAATCAGTGTATCCTTCGAATTTCTTTATCAGAAAAGTTTCATTCCCCTTTCTGTATACAGTAATAGTATAGTATAGAGGAACTTCCTCATTAACTGTGCATTTCCATAACAATTTTAAAGCTGCAACCCAGAACTTATTGTATTGAATACAAATTTCTGTTTCTGTTTGGTAGAGTAATGTTAATGTCAATCTAGGGTGGTCTCTCATCTTCCACTGAGACATTTAGACCCTGGTAGGTACAGTAGGACACCATACAGGTTGACAAGTACCGCCTGAAGATCATAAGCACAATATTTTCAATCAATCTCATGCATACAGTGTTATGATTTGTCCACATCTAACTGAGTCTATGTACTTGATACGAGATACAGTGCTGGTCAATGTACTTGATACAAGCAGTGTAAATTGTGTTGACTAACACTAAAAGACTAAATAGGACTAAGACTAAATGATGTGTCATTCAAAAGACTAAGACTAAATATTTTCTGGCTAAATTAACGTTAAGACTAAAATAAGTTTTTCAGAAGACTACAGTATATATAGGACTAAGACTAAACGGTGTGTTATTCAAAAGACTAAGACTAAATCTAAATATTCTGAAAATATGAACACTGGATACAAGATAAAGTGTTTGTTTATGTCGCCTACTTTATATGTGATAGTACATCTTGCATGTTCTCTTATTGATATATGGTGCATCTGTTGCCAGTGAGGTCAGCCTTGTTTATTATTACTGTCACATTGATATGTCACGTCATTTATCCAGCACTGTATGTATTCCCTGTACTGTGTAATAAACGTTGTGAACGTGCAGCGTGATAATGTCTCTATATGTCGCGTTCTTGTTCTCCCGGGCCCGCCGCCTTACCTAAGGAATACTTCAACTGAATTATCACACACCACCCAGCCTGTTAGAGCCAGACCGGAGGTCTAGCTTTACGGTTCTTCTTTGAACTGAGTCTAAAGGTCTTGCATGGCCCTGCTCCAATTTACTTCAGTCAGGACGGCTCAAGAATGGATGGAATAGATTTATTGAATATAAATGAGCAATATGTTTATTATGGTTTGGCTATGAATTGGATCTGCTTTCTAGGTACTCAGATCAAGCGCATCAGTCCCGGTCATAGGGACTCTGAATCCCCCGTACCTAAACAGTAGATCCAAAACGGCAGGTGGTAGCTGGGGTGGAGGAGGGTGAGCAGCAAGGTTTGTATACAGCAGCGCAGCAGATATAGCAGCAGCAAGCAAGCAAGCAGGAGGAAGAGTGCAAACCTTCCAGTTTATGTAGCCGGTATGAAGATGGAGTGAGTGTGTGATTGGCTGAGTGAATCATGTGGATGAGAGCGTGATGCTTAGGCGGCCCACTTAACGGCTGGGAGCGACTGCACTGAGGTTTCCTGACTGAACTTGCTCTGCGCATGTCTGTGACAGGCATGCTCATTTATCCCAGGTAATTAGGCCATAACACAATTTACAGTTTAGGCATTTAGCACACTCTTGTCCAGAGCATCTTGTGTGTGTGTGTGTGTGTGTGTGTGTGTGTGTGTGTGTGTGTGTGTGTGTGTGTGTGTGTGTGTGTGCACGTGTGCACGTGTGCGTGTGCGCGTGTGTGTGCGCGTGCGTGCCTGAGGGCGAGAAGAGACCTCACCCTTTTTCCTCGCCCGGGTGACAGCAGACTGCTGGGCGAGCGCTGGGGCTTTGGCATGGGGGGTCAGATCAACATATGGAATGAATTCTGTACTGGCCATGTATGGAGCGTGTCTTGAGTGTACAGGGTTTGATGAGGTCAGATCAACATATATGGAATGTCAGAACAGGTCAGCTCCATATATGGAGATCTAAGGGGGCAGCGGGGCAGTGTCTTGATTGTGCAGGGTTTGATGAGGGCCCAGGTAGGGCAAATCTCGTGTTTCTCGTGGATGTGACCTTTAATTATATACATTTTCACGAGATATACAACGTTTGGCACAGATACGGTTAATATGCATTGTCCCGTCTAAATAAACAAATCTAAAAATAAAATAAAAATAGAAGCCATTGTTCTTGCCTTAATAAAAAGTAAAACAAAGAAAGAAGAAAAGTTTGAAATCTTGTTTAAAATCGCCAACCCTGCCTATCGATGATTTCGCAGCAAAGTGAGTAGAGAGAAAGTGTGGCATCCTGATGAGCATTCAAGTTTTGAGCAGGGTGTTTTATATTCCTTTAACCTGATAACTATGGGACCAATAAGGTTCACAGTAAAAAACAACACATTATAGGTAAACAGTGCTCTTATTTTACATTCCACAGACCAGAAGACAGAGCGCTCTGGTCACGCTCAGGTGTTTAGACAGATATCTCGTGTTGTGTTTATAGACTGTTGCGTCCCCTCTCAAAGCAAACTCAAAAACTGATGATGCCAGACGTACTGAAACAATGGCCCAGATCCAGTCCTTGTTGGTGTACCTCATCGGCGATCTGTCCAAAATGTTTATTTCTTTGCGGTTGAAGTGTTTTCAAGTCTATTACTGGCAGTGTTTTCGTCTGAATCCAGAGCGTGCCTATTCAAGACTGTTCTGGAGGCTGGAAAGCAGACATTTTGCTTAGTCACTGTTTCCCGTCTTATGCTGTCACATCCTTTCCATGAAACCAAACTGCAGACATTGGCTTTCAACATTGTTTTCCCTTTTCCCTCTGTTTTACTATTACGGTATAACACCATACAATACCTCATGAAACTGGAGCACTGGAACATTATGTCATGAGCTGGGGCCCTATAATAAAAGAGTACACAATTCTTGCCTATCCAAAGCAAGTTAAAAATTAATTAAAGTAATAAGTTCTGCCACCGAATCCTCGTGAGTTCTGAACGGCAGACCCCGCCTATTCAGTAATGTGCTCGGCACCAGGCTTTCCACCTCAGCGATTTAGTAACACAGACCAGGGTCTGTGTTACTAAATCGCTGTGTGATCCGGTCGGGAGCGGATGATATCTTATGTCATGTTGTAGGGTATAGGCCCTAAAGTTATGATCGCTGGGAATTACGCCCGCGAGACTATACCTCTCCTCGTCTCTTTTTTTTATGATTCCAATTTGTATTGCTTTTTCAATTTAGTTTCACAAACAATTAAGGCAACAAACAAAACAAAACTAGACAAGAAAATAACAAATACATTACACAACGAAACCTTTACAGAAAAGATAAAACAATACAGACAATACAATACAATACAATAAAATAATAATAAAACAAATTAACAATAAAAAAGGGAAAAATAAATGCCATTACACATTAGGTAATATCAATTCACACTGCATTCACGGAAAACAAGAGAGAAAAAGAGACGTTGCGCTAACACCACAATGGGATTGACAGCAATATGCATTATGTATCCTCCCCATTTCCGTATATATTTGTCCCGTCTGTCGGACCTCCTATATGCCATTTCTTCGTATGCTGCAACCTTGCCTAACTCCACAAACCAGTCATGAAACGAGGGACCCCTCATCAGCACCTGTCTACCAATCATGATACCCGTGAGGATGAAATCTACATAATCGCAGTGAGCAACCTGCTTTGGGTCACCCAGTATGTAAAGCCTAGGGCAGAAGGGAAAATCAACCGTTGTCATTTCTAAGATACAATTATGAATTTGTTTCCAATACCTCTCAATTACAGGACAGTCCCACAAAGCGTGAACCAGGGTGCCCACCGAAGATGGATCCTTGCACTTCCAGCACTCAGCTGTGTCCTTAAGACCCAGTCTGTGCAACCGTGAGGGTGTCCAATAGAAGCGGTTGAGAATTTTAAATTGAATCAATTTGATTCTGGTATCTTTAGACATTTTTGTTGAATTTCTGCAGATTTCATCCCACTCCTCCTCTTCAATATCAATATTCAAATCCCTCTCCCACACAGTTTTTGACACGCCAGGTAACCTGGCGTTTTCAATGAAGATGTTAGAATAGTAAAATGAGGCCTCGTGACCTGTACCAAACACCATGGTGATGCCATGCAACAACTCAGAATGCTGAGGCGGAGTTCCGGGTGAACCAAATATTCCACATAGTAAGTGCCTTAATTGCAAGTATTGCCAGAATGTAGATCTGGGTAGGTCAAATTCTGTAACAAGGTCATCAAACGATTTTAAAGTCTCTTCATTGTATAAGTGGCCCAAAGTAAGAATTCCCTTATTCACCCATCCCTTCCATACAAATGGAGTATATGCAATTTAGGATTCCGCCAAATACTTGATTCTGAGCTGAGGTATGGGTTTATTTTGAAAATTCGACAAATTGTTTTCCATGTTTCTTGTAAATGGGAAATGACAGGGTGCGCTTGAGCCTGGGGAGACCTTTTTGTGGATAAACCGATAAGAGGAGGGAGAGGGGAAAGAGCCAATTGTTCGATCTGATACCAGGGCGGTGCTCTCTCAGGGGGGAGAACCCAATGAGCCATGTGTCTTGTACTAAAGGCGTAGTGATAGAACAATAAATTCGGAAGTCCCAGCCCTCCTTTTTCCACCGGGAGCTGAAGTCTGGCTAGTCGCATCCGAGCCCGTTTCCCATTCCATTAAAACTTTGTACAAATTCTATCAAACTGTACAAAGTTCTCCTTGTCTCTTTAAAACTATCGCTGCTTTCACCGCTGGCAGAAGGACGCCTTGGGCTGAATATGGTAACAAAATCACAACCATGTGAACTGAGTGGTGCAACCCCCCCCCCCCCCCCCCCACCACCTCTCTCTCTCTCTCTCTCTCTCCCTCTCATTAGCAGGCAACAGTGCAGCACTATCCCTCTCTCTGTTTCTGGCACAACAGCGCCCCTACTGGTACTTAGTACTAGTACTATTAGTCATATACTGGTGCTCATTAACCAACACATAGGTGAACAACACAGACATTGCTGTTCCTTGGAGTGGTTGCACCACTCAAAAATAAATACATCACGCCCACCATCGACTGACCAACTTCTGACCAATCACACTGGCCGAACTTTCTTTTGATGATCAGAACATCAAATTTTGTAGTTATTGCCTTTGCAGCGAAACAAAGTCTGGATGTTCGGACAGAGTATGTACCGGTGCTTAACAACTTAAACCTCACAGTATAGGTCCCCCGGGGCTCTATAGGTCCTACTACTCAGCTTTAAGTTCACCCTGGAATATTATAGTAGTGTCAAGTAACTGTTGCAGAACCACATTTATCAGAATGGTTAAATGAAATTCTGTGGCATTTTGGCAATGTATTGACATGTAGGTTTGGTTTATTGGAAATGGGGGGTGGGGGGGGGGTCATTCTTTCACAAAATCTTAAAGGACAACTTTAGTTTTTTTCAACCAAGGTTCATGTTTTAGGTTGTTATTGACAAACTAAAAGATGAGTGTTCTTTTTTTTTCATTTGCTGCTTTCTTTCGTTTTAGGGATTTTAGCTGTTTTTGACAGGGGGGCGGGGGCATTCGAGCATGGGGCTAAATATGTATTTTTTTACAACATTTTATAGCGATTTCTTTTTTAATTATTTACTATAGTCCTAATAAACCCCTGGAAATTTCATCTGGCCACAAAACATCACGAGATCTACTGAATGTGTCAAACTGACATTGAGCCTATGACACACATGGGTAGATTTTGAAGGTGCGTTTTACCAATGGAAATACATAAATTGGCCTCGCTCTGCGCACATTCGTATTATGAAAGGCATATCGGCCCGTGTTGAACGCACTGACCCGTGTTGAACGCACACACATTATGGCTTACCGCGGTCCTGAATATTTTAGCATTGTGGGAGTGTCCATATGTTAATTATTTTCGCTTTGCGCAATTTGCTATTAAGCCCCTTGACCTAAAGACACTCAGCGCATAACGATTAGACGTGGGTCTGACCACCTCATAAACGCAAAAAGCACTGTTTGATTTGACACTTGAGCGGCTCTGGGAAGCTGGTAGAGTGTTGCCATGTCTGTTTATTATAAGCGGTTTATTTTTCTGTAAAGTTGCTTTCTGTGTAGTTGTTTTTCTTGTTTCTAAAGTGGTTATTTGGGCTTTTCTCCTAATGTTGTTTAAACCAGTGATCCTCACACAGCACATTCCGATGTCAATGATCCCCAGATGAATGCATTTGCCCAACTAAGGACAGCTAATCCAAAAATTAAATAAAAAGATTACTTTTGAAAATAGCAGATCTATACCAGCTCACAATGCATCACATTCATTCATTAAAACTATGAACTCTGACTGCAGGGGGATATATAATGATCATTATAACAATGTGCAAGAACATATTTAAAAAGAAGGAAGAACTTTATATTTGTGGACAATCAAAATATGTTTTTTTATTTTAATGTGGTGTCATTCAAATTAATCTGGATATGGCAGACTCACTATTTAGAAAATAAAAACATGGCACTTCATTTAAAATAGGTTACAGACCCCTGTTATATGCGCTTATTTTTATAGACCTATTTACTTGTTTCTATGAGACATGGCAGTTTTGCGTCTTTTTAAAAAAAATGTTGAGATTAGAAACGGCCATAATTCTTTCATTTCTCAACCTTAAAAATAAATAAAAACATCTCCATAATCCGTTGGAAATGTGCTTTCATATGCTGTATCACACCCGATTCAAGTCTTCTTCAATAAAATGCTACGAGCGAACTCAGCGAAGACCATACCATCGGGGCCACAGCATTACGCAGCACGCATTCAACTCATTCCTTCGTCGTGACTTGAATGAAATAAAATATAATAAACGTTATTTTACTGGTGTTTTTCAATAGAAACAAATAAAGAGCGTGTGTAGGCTACTGTGTGCAAGTGCAACAGTGCATATACATGCATGCACTAGGCTATATTTCTTCCGTGTCGGGATGGTGATTGAGCTCTTCAAGTTCACAGCCCGTTTGGTCTTTCATAAAAAAACGTTGATATTAGCCTATAAACACTCATGGTTCTCTCATTTCTCAACCGTTTTATTAAATGTAAAAATCTCCATATTCCTTAGGAATCTTGCTTTCATTCGCTGTATGGTACATGGTTCTATCGTTATCGAATTAATTAATGAATTGCCAATTTGCCAATATGCTGCTATCTACTCGCAATTCCATTCCGATCTGAAAGATGGGTCTGTTCTTTTGAGGCATAAAGGTGACAGCATGCAGTGCAATAGGAATAATTAACCCAAATGTGACAAAGGCATGTCATGTCTTCTATGGTGCCAGCCTGAAGAAATGTCATACCACGATCCCCAAAGTGCGCATTCCGTATGTGACATCAGCTGACTGGTAAAGAGAATAGTACGGACATGTTGATTGGGTACGTCTCAAACACGCCTTAAACACACCCATGACTAATTCAAGGCCGTTTTGCGCACTCCGCGGGGTGTCAAAAGCGCTTCTTAACATGCCCAAAATTGCAATATGACATACTACACGCCCCCAGATCATAATACTGTAATTAGATTAGTAATATAGAAGTAAGTAAAATAGAAGTCCTAAATCGACCCCACAGTGTGGCTTCCCCCCAGTAGGCTACCTTCACATTCATTCAGTAGATACTGTTATTTTTTTGTGGCCAGATGTAATTTCCTGGGGTTTATTAGGGCTATAGTAAATTATAAAAAAATAAATCTCCATAATATTCTGTAAAGAAATACATATTTAGCACCATGCTCGAATGCCCCCGCCCCCCTGTACAAAACGGCAGCAAATGGAAATGCAGCAAATGGAAAAGAAATAACACTCACCTTTTACTTTCTCTAATAACAACCTAAAACATGAACCTTGGTTGAAAAAAACTAAAGTTGTCCTTTAAGCTAACAAAAACTAAAACCCTTCCAGTAATTGTTTGGTTCAGGCTTGGAATCTTGCTGACTTAGGGTTAAATTTCACTGGTACATAGAGCAACAGACATACAGTATTAGATGCATAAGAGATATTTTTGGGCTTGTTGGCACAGACACATAGAGACTTGTAATAAAACCTCAGACGCTACCTAACCCAAGACAGAACCTTCTGTTCTGACCGTGTGGACATGTGCTATAGCACAGTGTTAAAAAAACACATGCAGGCTCATCCCTGTGCAGGCCAGCACGCTCGCATGCATGCATGCACGCACACACGCACACGCATGCACACGCATGCACATGCACACGCACGCACGTGCACACGCACACACATACACATACACATGCACAAACAGGTGTATGCATATGCAAGCAGGTGTACAGCTCCCCCACGCAGGACAGTATGCCTACCTCTAAAAGCATGTGAATTCAATCTTTGAAGATGAGTCTGTCTGTCGTTGATTGTTGTTATTAATATAATTTATGAAGATTACAGCATTATGATGTAGAACTTTGATGCTGTCGGCAGACTGCCGTGTACTGCTGGTCCTACTGCCCTACATTTATGACACGCCGAGAGAGCTCAGGTTACCATATGGTTTACAAGTGTCACAAGACCAGAAACTTCAAGCATCAAGCGACTAAAATACAACACGCAAACACACAGGAGGACTGTGTGTGCACGCTTGTACGTATACGCGCACGCATGCACGCACGCACACACATACGCATGCACGCATTGGCTATAAGCCCAGAGACAGAGACACATGGGGAGAGAGAGAAACAGAGAGAGAGAGTGAGAGAGAGAGAGAGAGAGAGATACAGACATTGGAGAAGGTCTGACTTACTGTGGATGTCATTTGAGAGAGAATGCTGCCCTTCCATTATTGACCACATGGGGGCAATACATGTAAGTAGACTGGTCTTGTCATTGCGGAGCTGAGCTGGGTAGAGATGATGGGATGTGTGCCAGTATACTCAAACACTGATGTGCTTCATTCTGCAACCCCCCACCCCCATTACACACCAGACCCCCATCACATTAGAGGGTTTTGACGCCGAGCCAATAAAAGAAAAATCGGAAATAGGAATTGATCAACTGAGAACTATAGTATACTTTATCAGTGGAGGAAAGTAACAAGTACATTTACTCAAGTACTGTGCATAAGTACAATTTGACTGCTTTGCTTGAGTATTTCCTTTTTGATACTTCCACTAAATCTCAGAGGCAAAGCCATTGGGCCTGATTCTTCAACGCGTTTCCGCTAGCGTCACGTCAATATATCAGCGTAAAGGCATTTACGTGGATTTCCCACATTAATTTGGAATTCATGGAAATTACCGTGAACTTGACGCTCACGTAGGTTTGTCGGAAACTCCGCCAAATCCTACGGGACCTCTTTAGGTGGCGGAGAAATCTACGCAAGCATACACTTGCGTATAGATTTATTCAGAAGGCTTTAGTCTTCATGCTGAATCAATAAATTGTTCCCAAATCTCAGATAAAATATGTAGGCATGTGTCCCCAACATATTGGTCGATCAGCACATAAAGAAATGATAGCCTATATATATATATATATATATATATATATATATATAAAAGCCGAGTGCACTTGTATGCCGGGCTAAATGCATGAATTAGGATATTTCTATCATGCGCGATTGGGGCTGCTCACTCGGCAGCCTTCTACTCGAAGTGCACCGGTTGTGAGCTTGTAGATCGGCTCTCGCGGACTCGCGCTGCATGTTAAAAAACAAACTCACAAGAACATAGGCTTATCTGCATTCTGCACTGTACGAATCCAACGTTGTTTAGTGTAGTAATGCCTGCAGTAGGCGGCAGGCCTATTGAAATTGTTTTGTTACGGAGCTCCTTGAGTTCACTGTCGGTGTGTGTGTGTGTGTGTGTGTGTGTGTGTGTGTGTGTGTGTGTGTGTGTGTGGGAAGGGGGGGGGCAGACAGCAGCGTGCTGCCGATCCGATTCACATTGGAAAATGAATAGGGTTATATAGCCCTATATAAAAAATAGAAGACCACATTAGCCTAATGAATGGCATCAAGTGTTTGAAAGTCGGCCAGTCATATCATATTTTTAAGCCAGCTCACCTCCACTCACGCTTGTTCACAAACATGACGGACAGACTTTATAATAATGTATATTGATATTGATCACATGCATGGATGCCACACACAGAATAGTTTAACTCACTGGATAAACTCACTGGATTATAATTTCTCCAGACAAGAGGATCCCAGCCCAGGCCTACGAGGTAGGCCTATAGGCCTATAATTATTCACTTATGAATGTATAGGCTACTGTTCTTTATCGCGCAAACAGTGTCGAGGGCCCATGCCCCCCTCCCTCTCTCTCTCTCTCTAGCTCTCTCTCAAAAGATGACTTTTGCATTGACATATATCCGATATTTTAAATATCGGATATGTTTTACCTCTGCAAATGTGTGAGTGAGCACCCGCCTTGGTCCCGAACTTAATTAAATAAATTATAATTATATTGCTTCAGCGGAGCACGCACCGTTGTAAGCTTGGAAATCTTTTTATTTCCTTTGGTGTCCTTTGATGGATTGATGTCAGTTTGTACATATATAGTAGCCTACAGTGGTAATATACAATGGTGCAAAAACGACATAACATAAAAGCCCTAATGTCCTGCTCCTACATGTGTAGAATTATTAAATTAATAGAGAGCGGGCTATATTCATAGCAGTGACCGCGGCTGTGATTTTTTTGACAGACGGATCTCAGACAAACTGCTGTCTGCTGAGTCATGCTTGAAGCCTTTTATGGTGCGATATGGGGCGTGGATCAATGCAGATGAGGTTGTCGGGTGCTTTTCAGATCACTTTACACCCGCTGCTTTCAGTATGACATACACCTGCGATAGGCCTGCGTACCTGTGGTACACACCACTCTCTGAATAGCACGTCATCTCAACGTAGCTTGATCGGACGGATAAATACGATATCTGTTTCCGCCACCGTTACACTCTGGCGCATTTCGTTTTTGAAGAATCAGGCCCATTGTCTTTTAAATTGAACAATGGGCTGTCTGGAGGTGTGAAGTCCACTCCAGTGGGGGAGGAAGGGGGACAGGGGTCATTTTGACCGAAAACGAATATGCAGAGATGGTACAGTATATAAGTACCGTATGCTTAAATTCATATTTAGAAAATGTTTCAGATGAAAACAAAAAAAACAGATTTGAATCAAATATTTAGAAAGATTTATGGAAGGTTAACCTTCTGAGAGCGTCACGGGCAAAAATAATCAACTTCAAATCTCAAAATGGGTCAGAAAGACCTCACAGACACTCAAGTGTTGAAGGGGATACGTTGCCTATTTTGCATCCAAATTCTGTTTTAATGAAGTCGAGGACATAATAAACCTGAAGTTGGTCGGTGTGTGTTTATTTCCCCCCCTGTGTTGTTTGATCAGCCGGAGGGGCCATGTAGTCTGACTGGAACTACAGGAAACATGGGCTGTAGTCCATTTGCAGTGAAAGAATGCACCGTGTTCTGGGAAGTGATCATGGCGAAAATAATGTTTCAAATAAATACAAATTATGTTATTATGTTTATTATGTTCTCAACTAAATGGAATTTGGGTGCAAAATCGTCAAAGTGCCCTTTTAAGAACTGATGCTGGACCAACAGTGGAAGAATATTGTACTGTACCTCTGTGTATCTTCTTCTGTACCAGCAGTAGACATATCTCATATCTGTATATATCTTCAGAACTGATCCTGGACCAGCAGTATAGACATTTCTCATATCTCTGTGTATGAATGAACTGATTCGTGACGAGCAGGGGTCCCTTCTATGAGATATCAGTTTCTCTCTTCTAGCTAAATGTTCCCATGGCAACACTTATAAATAAATGAGAAACCTATAAATCAGTGGTGACTCAGGGGCCATGCTTTCTTTTCACCCTCTCCAATATCCTTCCATATGAATGAAATTGAGTGATTTATTATCTTACCCCAGAACCCATGCTCCTTCAGTTAGGAGTATATGACCACCTGGGAACACTTGAGATGCAGTCGTGACTCCATTTTTATGCTTATGGTAGAAAAGACAAAGAAATTGATCAAATTTAAAGATTCCAACTGGAAGGTGATATTGAATGAATGACAGGACACCCGTAGCATCTTAGTATACCAGTCACTCAGTCACTCACTCACTCACTCACTCACTTACTCACTCACTCATTGGAGCAGTCTGTAGTCTCTAAGGCCATTTAAAGATGGAGTGCCACAATTTTTCCAGTTTTTCATGTGTCTATGAGGTGACAGTACTTCATTAGACTTCATCGTTTTTATGTGCAATGGTGTATAAATAAACAGTAATATAGTGACACCACACTATCAGCCCCTCCCCTAACCCCTCCTTTATCATACAACTGCAGTTGTGGGTGCGGCTTCAGTTCAGGTGGATCACCACCCATCACCACCTTAGAGTATATATGAATAGAGACGGCACCCGGAGGAAACCCTGAGGCGAAATGGACATAGTGGCCGAATTTTAGCAACTTAATGCAAGTGGATGGAAGGAGAACTCGGATGCCGTCTCTATTAATATATACTCTAAGATCACCACCCACCAGGCAAACCAGGCATACTTAATGAACTGGTGGGCGTGCCCACATAAAAACATTTTAACAAATACTGTACACTTCTTTGAAAGAATTACACCTCCTTATATAACAATAAGACCTGATGATAAGCACTTTTCATCTCTCTGATGATTGGGACACTGATGTGAGACACCTTTACTCTGGAAACGGGACAAGGTGTCTTGAAGTAACTACATCGATCCGAAACACTTTCCGTCAGCCCGTACATACACAGTATGTTGGGAAATATGTGACACATGTACTGTATAGACAGTATATGCTTTGTATTCTAATGTGAACACACGCTACACGTCATGACCTCATATGAAATGATGAAATGGCTCACAGCAATTGTATATTTGCAATGGCTGCAGGAAATAGTGAGATCATTCAAAATGTCTTCATTTTTATTTAAAAGACATACAGACTTTACAAGATGAAGTCTGCCTCTCTCTCTCTCTCTCTCTCAGAATCTGAGGATTGAACCAAGGACTAGGACTTGATGTCTTGTCTTGTTTGTCTACTAGACATTGTTTTCATATTTATAGACCTATTTCAGTTCGGACTTCTCCAACATAATCTCTCTCCCAAGTCACCTACTATAGAGCCAGTGCATAGGGAGGAGTTTCACTCATGTTTCACTATTCTGGTTGCCATTTTTCTGCGTACCAGTAGGCTATAGTTAGGGTTGGGTGACGATACGAATACATCGTCAATCGCGAATATACGAATCCAATCGCCGAATATTTTTATTAGGCGATTTCTCGGGACGATTTAGCCCAATTAACCTGTAAAGTGTGAGCAACATGTGAATCAATTTGGCCTAGCAAAGTAGTAACAGCGGCCAGGTGGAAATCACCTCCTCCCGTTATAATGTATGCTCCCACAGTCCCCGCACTCAGCAGCACCGGGGCACGGCACTTACGGCAGCCGCCAGCCAGAGTAAAGGCTGGGAGCCTGGGAGCTGAGGGAGGCTGTAGCCTACATGTTGTTTAAGCTCCGGAGTCCAGACCCATGCAGTTTAATAATATACAGTCACAACAGAATGCACACTGCTGTCTCGTGTCTCATCACAATCCCAATGCCTCACCCGTGAAGTCGGGGGGGAAAATAAAAAAACTGTCTACTAGTGTTAGTGTATAGGCTCGGGGATCGTTCGTTAGCTTAGCGTTAGCTTAGCGTGTAGCCCCTACTCGTGCTGCAACCAGGGGGGCAGTCAGCCAGATATTTCGTGAAGCCTCATTTGAAATCGGTAGTTCATATAATGGCCTGTTGTGGCGCTGGACTGGACCCAAAAAGCCCCATAGCTCCATAGAGGCCCATGTATTTTGGCCCAACTTCACCTAGACTGTATTACCTTAATAAACATGGTCATGAATACTTTCTTCTTCCAGTCACTAGTTTAAAGTCTCATTTCTAATGTCATAATATTCTTTTTGGAAAATTATGGTCCCATTAATTAAAAAAATTACCATAAAGAAAAAAAACCATCGCGTATGTTCTGAGGGGCGTGGCTACCGTTACAGTCTATGATCGGGATTCCCCTCCCACTCGAGTCAAAATAAAAACCAATGGAGAAGAAGGGGGGAAGTCCCGCCTCGTTGTCTGGGCAGCCAATGGCCAGCTGGTCCAAAACGGAGCCAGCCAATGGCCAGCTGGTACCAAACGGATCTAGAAAGATGGCGACTTACATCAGGAATTACCATATTATTACAGGCTTCATTTTACGTTCATGTTAGACCCGGCGAACGCTTTGTCCATATTTTTTACAGTCTATGGCTGCAACCCACTGATTGAACTTCATATCCGCCTGTAATCTAAGTTATTTTTATTGACAACGTGAACGAACCCCGCGCTGCAAAAATAGACAGATCTACAAGCTCTCAACGCGTAGTGAACGGCACTGCAAAAACAGGCAGGACACGATGCCTTGAGAGCTTGTAGATCAGCAGCAGCCCGGCCGCAGCAGCTTGTGGGCTCCGCTGCTCCGCTCCGAGCCTCCGACGGACCGCCGGTGCGGGGAGGCAAGGGAGCAAGTTACCCTGGCTGCGCAGCTGCGCTGCAGTCTGCAGAAACAGACTGATCTACAAGCTCTCAACGCCTAGCGAACGGAGCTGCAAAAACAGGCAGGACGCGGCGCCTTGAGAGCTTGTAGATCTGGCTTTTTTGCGACCTGCAGTGAGCTGTTCTCACTTTACTTTTATGACACGAATACATCGTTAATCGGCAAATATTTGTCAGACGATGGGCGGTTGAAAAAAATTGGCATATCGCCCAACCTTAGCTATAGTAGGCAATATTTTCCAGCCTCACTGTGGAGACATATACCATTGTATGTAGATGTAGATTGTAATTAAATAAACACTATGGTTTGGTTGTCAGATGACAAAATAACATAACCTTGATCCACAACAGTATTTGGGTCTGCCCTGTCCGTTTTTATACTTTAACTTGTCCATTCCACCGCGGGCCGTTAGATTTATGCTTCCATTGTAGCCTTGCAGTGCGTTGACTGTCGGCGATATCAAATAATTAAATACACGCTGTATGGTTTCTTTGATTTGGGTGTCAGCTGACAAAATAACATAACCTTCAGCAACATTCCCAAACACATGTAGGCCTATGCTATGCTACTGTTGTAATATACAACATGCTGTGTACTGATACTTGGTACTTGTACATGAATATGCATGTACTTATATGTATGGTGCACTGCCTGAACTGTAACATACTTTAGAGCTGTGTTAGGGCACGCTGAAGGCCGCGTGCTGCAGGCAGTGATTGTGATGTCTAGTCAGTGACGTCATTAGGACATGAAGTATCCAAGCTATATATGATTCTGTATGTGTAATAAACTGTGTGAATGTATTAATGTGACCAAGTCTTTGTGTCATGTTAATTTGTTCTCCCGGAGCAGGCCTGCCCGTATGTCCGTCTGTCCGAACCATGGAAGGGTCAATAAGGTTGTCAGACACCAGAACCAGACGAGGGTCCAGTACTTAGTATATAATCATAACATCTACCTGTCCTCAAACGAGCATGACAGTGTAATACAAATAATAATGGTCAGATCGCATACAGACAGATATTATTTATTTACTGCGGAGAGAACACATGTTTGACTGGTCACTCATCACTCTCTTGGTGTTTTTCCCCCTCTCCCTGGTCCCGTAAGGATATGTCCACTTACTCGTCAAGTAAATGGTAAATGGTGCATTTGGTGCAGCGGAAACCATGCAAGGCACCAACTAGCACATCGGGAGCAATTAGGGGTTCAGTGTCTTGCTCAAGGACACTTCGACAGTAACTCTGGGGGAGCCCGGGTTCGAACTGGCAACCTTACGGTTCCCATCCAGGCACTCTACCCCTGAGCCACCGCCCCCGCCGCCACTGCCGCCGCCCCAAGTAAGATGTAAAGATTGAGAACTGTTTTGAAGTGAGGGGCGGGGACTGGGGAGGCGGCTATCAGATCAGAACACCAGAACATTTTTGTGAATAATAATACCACCGTCAATCCAGAGCCATAGAGTAGAGGAGTTGACATGACAAAGATAGTAGAGAGATGGAAGATGGTGTACTGCAGTGACAGTGTACACACCAGCGTCACTGACAAGCAAACTTATGAACTACAGACTGGCAGCCAAGTAGCCTAGCATCCTACTAGCCTACATGTAGGCAGAAAGATGGCGCCCAAATAAGCCAAAATCCTACCGATCACGTCACTATGCTCCCCCCTATACAGACGTGAACGGTACAAACAGTGAACTCTATACACCA
Source organism: Protomyctophum parallelum (assembly GCF_964188405.1). NCBI lineage: Eukaryota > Metazoa > Chordata > Actinopteri > Myctophiformes > Myctophidae > Protomyctophum > Protomyctophum parallelum. Next base: position 3,836,438 of record NC_139714.1, read on the forward strand.
TTTGAATCCCATGATGACGAGGAGGGATATAGTTATTTACTATTTTCTGTCGTTAATCGGTGTGCAGCTCGAATGCTGCTGAGCCAGCAGAAAGAGACATATCACACCGTCCGCCGCAGGCACCCGCTAGAGCTGTCAAGATTATTTGCCCCACAAATAGTTCTGACGAACGATTGAATTGTGTTTTTGGCATTGCACATTGGAACAACATAATACAATTATGTTTCTGTTTGGCTTTTGGGCATTGTAGAGAAAGGCACGATGACAAAGAAAACCCAGACATATGTAATAACTATTCATTCAACACATTGTGATATGATACATTGTGAGCTTGGAGATCTACTATTTCTGCTCATTTTTGGAAAATGTTTGAAAATGTATGACACTTTAATTTGATTATGACAATTATGCAAACAATTATTGTTATTTTCTCAAATATGTGCGATCAGGCAATTATGTACCTTGCTCGGGGGCTCCTCACGGGGCCTCCTATCCTGACTTCTGTTTTGATTATGTTTTAATTTTCAATTAATTATCAATGTATTTAACCATTTAAACCCTACCTTGACCAGTTTGCCCGAAGGCAAAGGGTCTATACTTGGTCCACTGCTTTTTACCTGTAAATCCTGTAATATTTTGGTCCACCAAATCTACAAGCTCACAACGCGCCACGTTGCAACACGTTGTGGACTTGTAGATCGGCTGTTTTTGCAGCTGGAATTGGGACACTAGCGTTCAGGTTGTTAATGGTGTTGACTACCACTACCCCGAATGTTTAAAAGCGATAGCAGTATGTGATGAGTTGGGAGTGAGATTATACAGTAGGCTACAGACTTGAAGATTCTAAATATGCATTTAGCTAATTCTGTTTTCTGAACTCACTGAAATGCACAGCCCCGTGGTGACCCCTTATTGTTTCCCACTGACGGGACATACTGTATAACATAAGAGGTAACCAAATCAGTGGTCTATATTTTTACCACAATAACCAAACCATTGGCTTCAAGAGCTGTAAATTGAACTCCTATCCAGTGACTGTGTGCTGTAATTAAGAAAGGCATTATGGTCAGCTTGATAGCCTCATAAAAACCTACTTAATTGCAACTTACAGTAACTTTCTAAATGTTATCCTAGCAACACTCTCCAAAGACACATAACACTGCATGTGACCTCTAACAATAACTATTTTTGCACCCACACAGTAAATTCCTTTGTTTTAATTAATTTAGAATCCATTTACCGTAACAGGCAGTGGTTTAAAGTAACTAAGTACATTTACTCAAGTAATTTGTAATTTACTTTTTACTTGAGCATTTCCAATTTCCAGTACTTCTACTACTTCTACTCCACTGCATCTCAGATCCAAATATTGTACTTTTACTCCACTACATGTATTTGAAAACTTAGTTACCACTTACTTTGCAGATTTTTATTATTATTATGACAAATCATACATTATCCACTTCATTTTGAAAAAAACCGATCTACAAGCTCACAATGTGTCAAATTGCGATGCCTTGGGAGCTTGTAGATCTGCAATTTTCAAAAAAAAATCATACATTTGAAAATTTGAAATTGTACTTGTAACGAAGTATTTCTACGTTGCAATATTGATACTTTTACTTAAGTACAACATGTGATTACTTTTCCCAACACTGCTAACGGGTCCCTGTTGTTCCATCTGTACACTCTCAGGCCTCACTCACACCTTTCGGTCTTACAACATTGATGCATGCTAGATGTAAGCAAGATGTAAGTGTCATGGCCGCCCCAATGCATTTCCAATGGAAGTCACATGGTTTGATATAACATTTTGGACTACAAGCGGTTGTATGGCTTTCGGCTGTGTTTCGACTGCCCCCCTCCCCCTCATACAACACAAATGTTGTGTCAAACCATGTGACTCCCATTGGAAATGCATTGGGGCAAGATGTATCACACCCTTTGCATACAACAAGCATACATCAGTCTGTTGTAAGTGGTGTGAGTGAGGCCTCAGAGTTAAATCAACATGGCAGAGTTAACTCTTTGTGTTCAGATTGTTTGAGATCCTGTGCTGTTCCGGCCAATAGCTGTACTTGTCCTGTATCCTCAGTTAATCCTTTCACCAGTTTATGTATTTATTTACCCGAAGCCATCATAACCCCAGCAGGTCTCCGTGGGCGCAGTGATAATGCCATCTCACCCATAGCCAATAGTATATATTGAGCCTGCAATATGAAGAGTGCAGATTCATTCAGAATGGCTGGTAGTCAATTGTTTATTTACAAAAGAGACAAAATATTCCCACATTAATTTCAGGTCGGTAAATGATTATTAATGATTACCATTAATGATTACCATTATTAATTGGTATCTCACACATTTTAAACTATAACTGCCTCATGTAAACATGACTTCAAGCGTGGCAGTAGCATTGAATTGATTGCATTACATAACATATCTGATTCTGTCTCCCTGACAACCTATCCAACTGACCATGGCGCCACCATGGTCAGTTGGACCTCGCCCTAAAGGGCGAGGTCACAGTCACAGAGGTCACAGAGGATCACAGGCAAGGATCTCCATATATGGGCATAACAGGGAATCAGCTGGGAATGCCCACGTATGTAACTTTTTTCCTGAATTGCGAGTGTCATGTCTCCTCCGTGAGTGTGGCTGGCCAGACGGCAGCGCTGCTCGGCAGCTAGTATCTGACGGCGGAGCCTCTGGTGTACCATGGTCAGACGATGGCACCGCTCTCGAAGTTGCAGAATCTGCTCGGCAGTCAGACGATGGCGCCGCTCTCGAGGTTGCAGATTGTGCTTAGCAGCTAGTCTCTGACGGCAGCGCCTCTGGCGTTCCCTGGCCAGATGACGGCACTGCTCTTCAGTAGTCTCCTCCGTGAGAGTGTGGAGGTCACAGACCGTGACTAGACATGATATCACAATGCGTGATATGGGTACATTCCCGTATATGGGGATTGGTGAGTGACGGGGATTGCAAGTTAGGTGTTGTGACAGATGTCACAATGACCTGCGGCACCTGAGGGCTTGGCTTCATAGTGATCTGCGACCTTCGGTCGCAACAAAAATAATGATGAATGATAAAAATAAACTAGGCTATTTTCGCTTGGTGTAAATTAATGTTTTGTATCTGATCCTCTGCTCAGCCTCTGCTCAGCCTGACAAGTAATTGTTCTTCTGTGTGCTTTGGTATATCTTACCTGTTCCTCCTCTTGACCTTGTTCACCTATATTAGACCAGACATGGGGCAATACGTCATCCCCAACGCTGTGCCCCTTCTCCGGGGTAAATGGTGCATTTATATAGCGCCTTTATTCAAGGCGCTTTACACAGATTGTGCATCAATTCACCCATTCACACACACATGGCAGAAACCATGCAAGGCACCAACCAGCACATAAGGAGCAATTTGGGGTTCAGTGTCTTGCTCAAGGACACTGACTCTGGGGGAGCCCGGGTTTGAACAGGCAACCTTGCGGTTACCATCCAGCCACTCTACCCCTGAACCACCGCCGCCCACCAGCACCGGGGCATGATGCACCCTATGCTGTTTGACATTATTTAGCTTAATACATTCCCCGCCAGTATCCATTAATTAATTCACCTCGTATTGCCAGCATTTTCCCCCGTTCAACCCTTATTTTGAAGAGATATTGGATAGTATCGTCAAATTATATGAGCCAATTTAGGTCAAATAGCATATACGGTTACAGTGGAGAACATTCCCCCTAGCAGTGCTTCACACACAGCTTTGTTTTTTTGCCAGTCTTGTCTGTCTCTCCATTCCTTGCAGTGCCTGCTAGTGACTAAGGAGCACAACTCTCCACACACACCGTGGATAGAATGTGAGTTGTGGTTGTTGTTACATCCACCAGAAACTGCTCCTCTTTTTCATTAGTATTTTTATTTCGTTCAGGACACCATAGTGGGAGCCCCTGCTCCAGGAAGGAAAAAAAAAGAGGAACACCTTTATTGCTGATATATTAAGTCTGAGCTGTGGTAAGTGCTTGTGCTTTTAAGCAATTGAGAAGGTTTTATACAGCGTTTATATACAGCGTCTATACATACAAACATTCACACTAACATTGGTGCTGCGGGCATGCCAGTCCGCATTCACTCTGAAATTCTTCTCAGACTCTTAAAAAACAAAATTAATCAAGGAAACAGAAGGATGGATACAAACACTCGTTAACAAGAAAGTCCAGAAACCACCTGCTTCAAGTTGAAAAGAAAAACTAACACATCAAAAAAGCATGCATACTTATAGATCTTTGGGAATGGCTTCTTAAAAACATATATGGTTTCTTCTACATCTTGATAATCTATTTTCTCCTTGTTTTTTGTTTTGTTTTTTTCTATGCATATTACATACCACAGGGAGCAGGGGACGGAATGTGATGAAGAAAATCACTGTTGTGCCATTGAACTGTTATAGAAATACCCACACTAAGTCAACATTGAAGCAAAGCAGAAGACGTCAAAATGTGACAGCAGATACAGTTGCTTTTCTTTTCTTTTGTTTCCTTTATCTGTACTTGAATTGAGTACAATGCAAATAGAAATTCAGAATTATTTCAAAGAGCACCGCACGACAATCGTAGACTCTGAATACTATTCCTACTACACAGGTAATGTCTAGTACATTCTAATATACCGAAGGTTGTTAAAAGGTATGGTAAAACACAAGTTTTAAACCCCTCGCTGCCTGCTCTACAGGACAGCCCTCTCATAGTTCATGTGATGGCTTGAGGTTCAGAAAGCCTACAATTTATCCGAATGGGATTTCCTAAGATTTCCTACCCACTGAATAAAAAAAACCCCTTTCAGAGTGGTTATCGTTTGCAATTTTATCTTGTCCTCTGAACGAATGGCTGATGATACTGTATGATGTAACACGTTATGAAGGCGTATCGATTATTCACAACGTTGAATAGTAGTAGTAGTAGTGATATGATTGATGGTGATTGGTATTGATGTGATAACGATGACCTTTAATGACCTGGTGTAAGTGAGAGCGTTTGCCGTAGCATTAATGCTGGGGATGTCTGTTAAGCCGGAGGCGCTATCGATGCATTCCGCGAGAATACAATGTACAGTGTCCGAGGTCAGTATCCACTGTCAGAGTTTTCTAACATGTCCGAGTCATTGGAACGGTGGCGAAATTAGATGACATCATTTAAGGGGAGGCCAGGGGGTTACAGATCAGTGTTGCTGGGGCCGTGGTTCAAACACACACTCTTACAAATCATGCGCGCGCACATTCACAATGCATTCATTCTTTCTCTTAGATGGGGGGCGGGGTTGGGGGGTGCTCTCTACTTCTTCCTGTAGTTGCCGAGCTGGATGGCAGAGCGGTCAAAGACACAGCGGAATGTGATGGGCTGAACCTCCCAGTAAGGCACGGGGTTGCTGAACAGGCTGATGCCAGAGTACATGGCCTTCTTGGTGTTGAACCCGGGGGGGCAGAAGTCCTCTGTTCCCACGGCGGAGATCTTGTTGGCATGGAGATAGACCACCTGGGAGAGGGATTGAAATTATGAGATGTTTGGCCCCTGATTACAGTAAACTATAGAATGGCATTTCCACAACAGCCACTGTGACCTGTTTATTTAATGTAATGTAATGTAAAGGACTGAGTCGTATCCATAGCATTGTAGGTGATAGAACTTATCTATATTCTGGTGTCCTATTCAACACCAGGGTCTACATTTCTCATTGGAAGAGTAACGAGACCACCTCCAACCACTGCATACTGTATGTACTTTAAAAAAAAATTGTCTCATTATATTGTATAAATATCTGTATTCATTATTCATTCAATGCCCGGATTCAACGGGTTGTAGCTATAAAGCTAAATGCACAGAATAGAATGCCTTTTAAATGAGATGTGAATTTGTAAATAAATAAGTTAGCTAATGCACAGTGGAACTCAGCCATTAGCCATATATTTACATAATGCAATGAATTCACTTCAAGGGAAAGGAACGCTCAACCAGCGCAGCGATAGCTCATTGAGGCACGGAAGGCAGAAGGTTTATTATATATAGTTACCCTCATTCATTCCCCATAGTAATTAATTCTGCTTATTTAAATCAGCTGCCTCTCCAGGTCATCTCCCGTCTCACTCATTCGCTATGAGCTATCTCATCCACACCCACATTCCCACAGTGCAATTCAGGCGGCCTTAAGCAGCCTCAGCTCACTACTCATTCTACATGCTGAGCTGTCAAAGCAGCTTGTTCAGCGTCGGCGTAACAATTTCCCCCACCTCCCGGGCCTCCTCCCTATAGTTCTAAGTCCAGGTGTTATGGGATATTATTGGATTGTATGTGATTGTGTTGATTCATTGTGTTAAATCATGTGTTGATGTGTTATTGCTATGTATTGTTGCACATGGAATTATTGTATCTTTGGCTCTGCTCTGGGGGGTCGTTGATATCAGAGATGTGTCTCGGTGCACAGATAATCAGAGATATCAAATGTGATATCAGACCTGTATCTCGGTACACATATTACCTGACTGGTTACATGGAAGCCTGTTTGAACCCATCCTGTTTTTAAACGTTTAACCTTTTATCGCCCAGTTTTGAGTTAAGATAAAGAAAGCTGTGAGATTGTTGCTGAGCGTTTTGGAGACTGCCTTGCGGGTCTACTCACCTGTATGTACTTATGGTCAGGCAGACCAGGAGGCACACTGGTCAAGGCGTTGTTGTCCATGTGCAGCTCTCTGAGGTGAGGGACGTTGGCCAGCGAGCTGTTTTCCACAGAGCTGATCTCATTGTAACTCAGACCCAGCCTGCAGATGAGGAAACGAACACACGCGCAAAAGAAACCGTAAGTGTCGGTTGTGCTGTATGAGACAATAGGCAGGCAAACCTTTGTGCATGACATCTAACCCTAACCTTAGATCGACTGTTAATTTAACATTTAAAATGACTGACTGAAATCTCATGATTTATATTGTTTCATTTCCACAATCTGCCAGAAACATACTATGGATTATAAGAAAGGTTGTCTGGTGAGGTTAGTACGTACGTAGTTACAAATGTCTATGATAACACTGTCCTCGCCAAACTTTGTTTGGTTCAGAAAGCCCTGCCCAAGCCGGGAAAAGTTATTGTTTATGGCTTGATTATGCTGTAGCAGCTTTAAACTCTGTTGGTCTGTTGGATCAAATATTTCAAGTCTGGTCACAGTTTATCACAAATACCCTTTCAGTAACACTCATGATTTTGCTGTAAGTTCTTCCAAGGATAGATCGATTTTCAGCCTGATCGTATCCTTACCAGCCAAGCACACAGTGAAAGCCGCAGCTGTTTTAAGTGGAAATTAATTCGGAATATTGCTCCTGTTTCCTTGTTAATTCCATTTTATGGCTGATTGCATTCAAACTATTATACAAATCAAATGTCTCTATTATAATAAATAAATAGTATTGCCTGTGCATGAATGAAAAGAGTGAAATTGCGTAAATGGAGTGGGATAAATGCTTATTACAGATGGAGATTTTGAAAACTATTCCACACAGCTGTCAATGAGTAACTATGAGTACATGGAAAATGAAAAGAATTGCAGGCCTTCATCTTCTCCCTCTTCCTCTCCAACATAAACTATCTGTGCTGTACAACTGTGCTCTTTGTTCTTGTGTGGAATATCTTCCTCCCTCAGCCATCTGAGCAGTGATCTTATAAATATAGTGTATCCACTTTTATAAGCCAACCCGTTATTTTGATTATCCAGAAAATACTGTTTACGCCTGACTTTTGTTTGTTATCCAGATTATACCTTTAATGTGCTTTTGGTCCAGGTAAAGCTAATGCTTATAACCGTGTTGGGCAGTAGCTAAGAAACTATAGTTTAACTATATTTCCCAATAGCTTGTGGGTAGCTTCACTAGTTTCAGAATGGTGTAGCTATCAAGTTGCAAGTGATTAAGCTATTGTTTTCCAAATGTAGCAATCACTGCATTTTCAGTTGGCACAACAGAAAAGAGCACAACTGATGGTTTTTGAGTGCAATTTGTTCATCACATCAAAGAGAGAATGCTCCATGTTCAAAAGTTACTTTTACTAATTAACTTGTAGTGTAGCGCAGTAATTTCGTTACAAAGTGTAAGTTTAGCTAGACACATTTCTTCAAGTAGCTTGCCCAACACCAGCTGTATTAAACCAGAGAGTGAAATCGATTGAGGGATTATTTGAATGCAGAAAACGTGTGAGACATGCATTAAGGTGAGCTTAATGCATGCAATCCAAGCTACTGTATACATCGCAGGAAATGTACAACATATGGCTAAAATGTGGAATGAAATCATCAGGAAAGAATTCGAATCAGCCGTATCATTACTTAGCCAGGTTCTTCAGGCCCTTTAGACTGTCAGCCGTGACCTTGGTGATCTTGTTTCCATCCAGGTGAAGCTCGGAGAGAGAGCTGGGCAGCCCTGGAGACCATATCACAACAGGATTACAAGCTTGGTATGAGCAAAAGGGCCAACTTACGTTACGGTTTAACCACTTAACTTAAACCCTATATTTGTTGTTGACGGGAGTCCCCCAGGGATCTCTACTTGGTCCTCTCCTTTTTTTTCCTCCTCTACACAAAATCTCTTAATAAAAACCAGGAGCAGGTTTCAGCCAACACCCTGCAACTACTAAAGGTCTCCTTTTCGTTCACTATAGTGTCTGTCTGGTACATGGAAGTCTTTTGAAAAGAAAGACATTTTTAACATATATAAAGTAAAGGAACCTACAATGTTTTATAATTGAAAAGACACAGCATAAGAGTATACATTTTGATAGTAGTGGTATTGTGGCTCTCAGCTAGTGCAGAAAATTCAAATTATTTGTGCAAAATATCCAGGCTACATTAGCCATGTGCCAACATTTCAGGATCTGGCACAAATGTTCCCATATTAAGAGAAGGCCGTTTTGAATTTCTATGTGGTTAATTTTCTCAGTACTTTCACAATCCAAGTCTGCATTCTTGTGAAGGGTGTTTTTGGATGACTGGAAATAAAAACGGACCAAATCCCTGTCATTTCTCAAGCATTCAAGTATTCAACTATACAGCAGAATTGTACCTTTGGGGATTTCGCTGATGGCCGTGTCTGCGAGGCGAATGTAGGAGACCTTTTTCAGATCAGCAAAAGCGCCAGCATCAATCCCGGCTGCCTTGAGAGGATTAGACCCCAGCTCTGAACACGGAACAGAGGAAAAGCCACATAGTACATAAAATAAGATGAATCAGAAACAGCTTCATGCTTCTTGCAGCTTGTTACAGGAACATATACGTTTGAATCATACATCAACTGGTATAAAATTCCATTCTACTCAGAGAGGGGAGCTGTGAAATGGACCAAAGAGGGAAATGGGCAGTTGGAGTGAGATTCCATTCTTGAATGAGAAATACAGCACAGATGCTGTGGAGCCAAAATATCCTATCATCACTGTGTTGGGTGCAACCTTACCTTTGTTCCAATGGATCCAATGTAGTTATTTAGTCACAACAAGTGTGCTAATACTTTTCATTGGTTAAATGTAAAATCCACAGACACTTTCAACCTGGCGTCCCCTTTCTGGGCATGCCGAGAGACATGTTGAGAACTTGTAGACTCAGACTAGCCCTTGGAACCTCACCCTCCGCTGTTAGCTCAGAGAAGAGGTTCCTTGGCAAGGTATAGGGCTAAATCCAAACGCAGTGGCGAAAAAGTATCCAAAAAGTAGTTCTGAAGAGCTATATATAATAATATTATTTTTCAGTAGCAAAGGTTTCGTTTCTTCCTTTGCATGGTTTTAACCTATATGAACTCTATCTAGAGACAATATAACCTATCCTCAGCTGGGGAAAAGGATTGAGGTATTTGCAGTAGCACAGAACCGGATTTGCATGTGTGGGGTAACGTAAAATTGAATTATGGGAAGACATTCGAACGCCAGTTTTGTACTGTTCTGTTATTCAGATTAACCTGACACTAAAACAATATAAAGCTTTGATTTAAAAACAAACAGTATTTGACCGGTGTCTGCTAATGCCGCCTACGTTTTTCTAATATAGTTTCTCCAGCTTGATTTATTTTCCTGGAGAGAAATAACTATTTGAACAAGGGATCCAATGTGTAATAATCAGCCCTTCCATTCCAACCCGTTATCAACACATATCAAGCCTTTTTATTCCAAGTCTCTTTGTACAAAAGAAAATGTTCAATTTCAGTAGCTCATGCCAGCTCATACTGTACTCCCTTGGCCCCCCTGGCCAACAGGGGATTCCTCTTTGGCTGTGTAGTAGTAGATGCTTGTATTCCCATATCCTGGGTTCGAATTGCACTTCAGCAGTTTCATCTAGGGAGGTAGTATTTACAGTATGTAGTAGCCAACCACCCAGTTTTGTAAGAGTAATATTCACTTTTATATTATATCATTGTTTGAATATACCCCCTTTTAACCATTTAAATCCTATACAGTACTTTGTTTACCAGAGTATTATAGCCGAGCTACAATCTCACAAAATGTCGCAATGTGAGGCATTATGAGGTTGTAGATTTCACTGAATGTTCGCGTCCAGTATAGGGTTGCAAGGGGTCATGTGGTTAAAGTGAGTATTTCCGCCCAAAAATGACTTGTTTTCTATCAATTACACACCCCGTGAAGTCTTGAATTCATGGAGATTGTTGCATATCCTGAGCCAATAATTTGATAGACCGGGTAATTTGATGACCGGTCACTCGGTCAGTATAGGCGACTCAGTAGGAAAGGCTTTGAGTCTCCGCCAGAGATGAAATTATTGGCTCAAGAATGCGACAATAACTGAACAATCTGCATGAATTCAAGGCTTCATGGGGTGTGTAATGGATAGAAAACAAGTAATTTTTGGGGATGAACTACTCCTTTAGTTTAATCTAACAATCCTTAAAACATCCAGGAAGTATTTGATCTCCGTACCCATGACGATCATATTGACCATGCCCTGGAAGGCGGCCTTCTTGATCTTGGTGATCTCGTTCTCGTGGATGCGTAGCTCCTGTAGGCTCTTGGGCATATTGGCAGGGATTTCCTTCAGCTGGTTCTTGGACAGGTAGAGACGCTGCAGCTTTGACAGAGGAGTGAAGGCCTTGGCATGGATGGTGGTGATTTTGTTGTTGACCAGGATCAGAGCCTAAACGGGAGAGGAAGGAGTCACAGTTTAGCTGTGATACTAGTTCCAATAATATTATACACAATAAATGGTAATTTGTAATAAATAAACAAATAAAGCTTTTGTGCTTCATTCTGCTCGTGTTTACAATATTCGCCGTACGATTCCATGAATGTATTACTGTTTGCGCTTTAACATGTTTCTGCAATGGCAGGTGAAGAGTAGTAGCTCAGCTCTTGTTTTGTTTCACTCAACCTCCTGTGAATTCATGGATTCATTCTACAAATGCATTACTTTAAATTACTTAAAAACAGGGCAGATATCACAATTTGCATAGCTCAAGTTTGTGTGAAGGAAATCAGTCTGGCACTACTTTCCCGTAGAAATTATTCTTGTAGTGAGATTTTTAAGTTCAATTTAGATATTGTTTGTCTGTCTGTGACCAATGTGTTATTGCCGGAAAGTTGCTCTGCACATTCATGCTCTCCTGTTGATTAACTTGATTGTGGTGTTCCCGTGACCATTCAGGACCACCACAATGAACTGGGGGAGATTTTTTAGATCTTGGCAAAGGCCTGCACTCCACTGAGTGCATTCTTGTTCAGATATATTTTCATACTCGACCTCAGACTATCCATGTCAGAACCGTTGAAACATATTGAGTTATGCGTTATGTGTTTGTCATGTTAGTAAGGATAACATTATTTATTTTTGTGGCGCCTTGGCAGTCTAGATACAGGGCCAAGTTCAAGTTGACCCTGGCCTCAACTCAGAGAACATTTCACTCCCGCTGCGTTCTGCTCTCACGTATGGGAGGAAATGTGAGGTATGCGGTCCATCCCACATGAGATGCCAATTAGATTACACTGGAAACAGCTTTGGCCGTTAGACAGAGGTATTTATTGCAAGCTACAGTATATGGGTTAAGGCGTGAGGTTGTCAGGCCCAGGGGCAAATACTTTCCTTGCACCTGGGGTTTGGGGGAATGGTGGTGCTAGGATCCAGTTCTTCTGGCTAATACATGGGAGCAGAGGTGCTTTGTGGGTGGCTGGCTGGAGGATGTGGAATCCCTGTATGTTTTAGGTTGAGTTATGGCTCACACTGTGCAATTAGATTCGGCTGTGCAGTTAAACATTAAAGTTCACATATTGTAAACATCATGCATAAGAGAATTATCAACTGTATGTTGTAGCACCATTAACCGTGAAACACAAGAGGTGGCACTGGTAAGTTAATAAACCACTAGACATCTACAGAGAGGGTCTGACTGAGTTAACATATTTGATATACAATACTATTTCAATGAATATTAGTATAAATATAATCTATCACCATCTTCTTCTTTTCCTTCCGGCTTTTCCCTTCAGGGGTCGCCACAGCGAATTATCTGCCTCCATCTCACCCTGTCCTCTGCCTCCTCTTCTATCACACCTACTAACTTCATGTCCTCTTTCACTACATCCATAAATCTTCTCTTTGGTCTTCCTCTAGGCCTCCTGCCTGGCAGTTCTAACCTCAACATCCTTCTACAGATATACTCACTATCCCTCCTCTGTACGTGCCAAAACCATCTCAGTCTGGCCTCTCTGGCTTTATCTCCAAAACTTCTGACATGCGCTGTCCCTCTGATGTACTCGTTCCTGATCCTATCCATCCTTGTTAGTCCCAGAGAGAACCTCAACATTTTAGTCTCTCTCCTGTCTTTTCCTCAGTGTGACTAAACCATACAACATAGCTGGTCTCACCACAGTCTTGTACACCTTCCCTTTCATTCTTGCTGATACAGTCCTATCACACATCACACCTGACACTTTTCTCCACCCATTCCAACCTGCTTGCACTCGTTTCTTCACCTCTTTTCCACACTTTCCATTGCTCTGAAATGTTGACCCTAAGTACTTAAAGTCCTCCACCTTCTTCACGTCTACTCCCTGTAACCTCACTATTCCACTTGGGTTCGTCTCATTCACGCACATGTAATCTATCACCATAATATAATATATTAGTTCACTTGTCTCATGCATATTACGTGTGCATATGCAGGCAAACACACTCACACACAATTTAAATGTGGTTCTATTCTACTGTCTCAGTCAAGCCAGCATTCTTTGCTGCTGTTTTCTCTCAATTCTTCCTCAATATGCAACATATATTTTGGTTACTACCCTGCCTACTTGTCAAGTTCATTTCACACTTGATTAAAATCACATTTTATGAAGCATACAGTACTACATCTGTTCAAGCCGAAATAATTGATGCCATATGATATGTCGATATACAGTATAAATCACAATACTGTTAAGTCAACGGTTTACGTACATGGAGACCCTTGAGGTGCTTGAAGTCGCCCTCTTTGATCTCGCTGATCTTGTTGTTCTGCAGGTCCAGCAGGGTGGTGTCTTCTGGGATGTCGTCAGGGACGGACTTCAGACCTTAACACAAGGACAGGATAGACACAATAAGAGAGATGCAATGCAACTCTCAGTTGCATTGCGTCTCTCTCTGTGTGTGTGTGTGTGTGTGTGTGTGTGTGTGTGTGTGTGTGTGTGTGTGTGTGTGTGTGTGTGTGTGTGTGTGTGTGTGTGTGTGTGCGTGCGTGCGTGCGTGCGTGCAAGTTTGTCGTGGCAAATGGACCATGTCCTTTTCTGTGCTTCAGCTGTAATGCACTGAGGCTGATGGGAGCTGGTGTTTGTGGTGGGTGGTGACTGACAGCCCTGGTTCTAGTGGCGAGAGCTTGAGGTCTCGCTGTGACCTCATAAGAGGAAATGGCAACAAAGGGGTTCACTTCAGTGGGCTCAAGTTTCCTATAGGACCACTGTTGAAATGTGCTTGCAATTCTGTTCTTGAGAAATTCCACTGTGAAATGACACAGATTGACAATTCCGTACATACACTAGAAAATCCCAAAATCCATGACGGGGGCATGGCTTTCACCCCATTATCTCATTGGGGCAAATGCGATCCCAACAACATTATTTACAATTCTGTGCCTATCGGGTTGCAACTCGGACGGGGCTGAGTCGGCTCAATCAAAGGCATCCCTCCGTTGTGGTTAATGGGGAGGATTTCAGTGTAATATGTATTTGGGGTTTTCTATACAGAAGACGATCCGTGTTATTTCATCGTGTTTGGGTGAGATCAGGTTGGAAATACAAATACACACATTATTGCTGAAAACCCCAGTGGTCCAACAGCATATAATCGGAATCTGAAATCTTAGGAAGCAGGAGCAGTGACCTTCAAACCAACACTCGTGCTACTGAACTGAAGAACAAATATTTCATGGTGACATTCCTAAGCCTAAGGGACCAAATGACTAGTAAGTGCTCCAAGGTACACAAACTACACATGGTGGAAATGGCCCTTGAAACTAATTTCCTTTGGAGTGAGCCAGTCACTGCATACCTGGACCTTGAGCTCATGCTGAACGCAGTTTTGCTTGGACCATAAAATAGCAACAGTATATACTAGGAACCCATTTGGTCACCAAGCCTGTATTTTGAAGGAACAGAAAAATCATGGGAGTTACGGTTCCGAGTAGCAAACGTATACTGGTTTGTATGTCGGGAGGATATGGCAAGAAAAATCAAAGAAGTAATAGCCCGACCCACGATTCACATGCAGCGGAGCATTTTGTTTCCATTTCTGAGAAAGGGGACATGTAAAATAAACTGTTTGGTACTGAGAGGCTTACACGCAGACACATTTTGGCTCAAGAGCCTTTGGCTGTGTTTTGTGCACACAAACATCGTTTTCAACTGAACGTCCTTTAGTGCCCCGCTGTCAGCTTTTCCAACACTGCTAAGGAACGGTCATACAGCATTCGTGGTCAGTGACCTCGCGATTGTAAACCTCCACTCTTCTCATTGTCTTTCTTGACCTTTGCTCATCCATTTATCCTCTTTCACTGTATTTTTCAGCTCTCTATTGTTCCTATTCTATGGCGAACATTTGGTAAAAAATAGCAGATCTACAAGCTCACAAAGCATTGCACTGTGTATCAGTGTGACCTCTATATTCTGATAGTACTTATAGCTAGTGTTTGTGTTTGTTCTCTATACTGGAGTCTCCATGTCTCTGGATTGTCATGACACAATGGGCTCTATGCACACATGCCATTTTGGAAAGAACTTGGGCCACTTCCCTACTCCCTACTTCCTTTACAGGTGTAGGCCCTGTTCCATTCTGGTCAAACGGAGTCAGGGTGCTGTTATTGTGCATGTTGGCTCATTGGAAACACTCTGCTACACCAGTGGGTCTCAAAGTGTCCTTGAGTGGGTTCCAAATGGACCCGTACAGGTGTGTAACTCTGAGAGTGTACAAATGGCATTTGTACACTCTCAGCTTTATGGGGGTCCTTGCAATATAAAAGTTGGAGAACCACTGCACACTATATGGAACAGACTTACAGAGCGTTAATTAGTATCATCGGTAACACCTGTGTAGGGAAGCGGCCCGGAAGTAGGAAGAGTTATTCTGTGTGCATATAGCCCATTCAGTGAGCAGCCAAAATTGAACTGGAACACTATAAATTTGAAGCGGATAAATGGGTACTCTTTCTGATTGTCAGCCAAACATTAGCAACACACCTGAAAATGTATATCTTCTGTTTATTAAAGATCTTGGATCGAGATCGAGATCAAAAGAGCCTTGTTGTACTGAACAAACACTGCAATGATAACTCACAATATATGCTTTAACATTTTAACAAAATACTATGCGAACAGGGTGATAGTTGGCACTGCATGTAATCCTACACACTGGGGCGACAACTGTCAGCAGGGAGTGTTGGGTGGGAGGAGTAGGACCAAAGCTCTACGTGCTATAGGATACAATAGCAGTGACAATACAGAAATGTGTGTGGGGAGGAATCAATTGGCTAAATCGGAGAGAAATGCGCGAGAAAGAATAAGCCAACAATGCATCACTCTGCTATGCGTTGTGAGCACCAATTTCGCGGAATGTCCGCCTATTTTCAAAGAACGTTTTTCTATTTTAGCCAAATGTTCGCCTGTTAAGACATTCCCAAAAAGGGATGCTATGACGGTCCATGTGGTTACTGTAAATGTCATCACCTTTCTTTCCTCTCCTGATCCCTCTGGCGAGGAAAAGGCGCGTGATCGAATGCATTCCAAACTGCTGGGAGCTTGGGGAAGGGAGCCACATGATACAATGGTTTCCTAGCTGTCATGGAAGAAGGTCTCATGGCTCCAGTAAACAGTTTAAAACAGGACCTGTCTGTGTATATGCATGGGGGACTTTAAAAGAGGTGAGAGGAGTGTTATTCAGGTGCTGTGTCGGAATTGGCTTTCCCGAGTTGTTTAGTCTCAACAGCCTTTAACCATTTGACTAAAATGCTCTAACCCTTATGAAAACACAACACACATGATGGATTTGTTTTGTGTGTGTGAAGTCTGGTCTGAACGATGTCTTGATTCCACCAGTGGACTTTGTAGAGATCATTTACCGTTATTACATACTGTTCCACCAAAGCATGGGGTCATATCTATCAACACAATCAGTGCTGCTGTAAACGTTTGGATGTGTGACGGCAGCGATCTAACCAAGTTGGGCAGCCACAGCTGAATGGGTATAGGGAGGCTGTGAGTGTGTGTGTGTGACGTGTGTGGGAAACAAGGTCCCTGGTTCACCCCGTGTCACTGAGCAAAAATAATGAACTCCTATAAATGCTCCCTTTGCGCTGTATTAATGGCACCTACTGCTCCTCCTGATAGTAAAGATGGGTAAATGCCGGGGACACATTTCATGTATGTGGAAATGTACTGTGACAACAAGTAGAAGTGGGGAGTCCTCTGGGGACCACATATGATTATTATGAAGTGACCTCTCTCCTACAGCTGAGTGAAACCCTATACTAGTTACAGTACTTTGAAGCATTACTGTACATTGTTTTCTTTGCACTATATTTACTTCCCTTAGATTAGGGCTATGGTTAAGGTTAGGGGCTGAGTAAAAATAGGGCTGGGGGACATGGACACCCTCCCTATTTAGTTGAAGAATTACCCTGTTGGCCCAGGCCGTAGCGTAACGGTCTGGGCACCGGACTGGTAATCCAGTCGCAGTGTGCCGCGGGTTCGACTCCCGGACCCGACACGGCCTTTACTGCATGTCATCCCCCCATCTCTCTCCCCGTTTCCTGTCAGCCTACTGTCTGTCCCTTCAAAAATCAATAAAAGGCGTAAGCCGCAAAAAAATATCTTAAAAAAAAAAAAAAAAAATTACCCTGTTGTGTTTTGACTATTGGGTTCACGCCACTTACTCTGATCTTGCTCCGGATAGCATTGTGTACTAACTGTGACTACTATCTCTTTATTAACCAAGACCTGAGGTTCGATTCTACAAATGCCTTCTAAATCAGTAGTTCTAAAGATTTTTCAAAAATTTTCAAAAACAGTAGATCTGTGTACAAGCTCGCAGCGAAGTTGAATAAGACGGAGTCACTTGTATCGTAGCTTTGTACTGGCAGTGGCGTTTCTCTTCATGCTGTGCAATGTCGAAACGTATATTCACTCTATTCAGCCTTGCGTGACGGGAGAACCCAATACCTCTATTGTAGGCACTTTTAATCATTGTCTTTGAAAGCAAAGTGAAGGAATGGGATATGAAGCGAATCATTGCCTTGGGTCGAGGCCCTGCCGTCTCCAGCAGATCCAACCATTAATGGCCGTGTTTATGTCATTTCCTGCTCTTGTGTGGGTGTGTAACTTTGGAGCAGAGCGAGGGGAGAACCGTGTTGATGTGCCTGGATCATCAACGGCCTGATTACCCCACGGGATGTGAGTTGGCTCCGAGTTCCTATGTTAGTCATCACACACACACACACACACACACACACACACGCTCGCACAGAGCAAAGCCCGGTCCATGTTTATTGAAACGGTTGCTACGGTAA
>NC_139714.1:3859485-3972459 GCF_964188405.1 Protomyctophum parallelum
AATTAGTAACTAAGGTTTTCAAATAATTGTAGTGGAGTAAAAGTACAATATTTGCCTCTGGGATGTAGTAAAGTAGAAGTAAAAGTGTTGAAAATGTGACGTCCTCAAGTAAAGTACAAATACCTCAAAATTGCACTTAAGTACAGTACTTGAGTAAATGTGCTTAGTTACTTTCCACCACTGTCATTTATCATATACAGGTTAATTTGCCCTGTCTGAAATAGAGCATACATTTGCCACACTGTAGAATAATCCTGAAAATGGATATTGTGTTTGCAAATAATGACCCAAGGGAAGCATAATAAATTGAACACGATAAAGTGCCCAACGTTTATCCCTGGATGACACCACAGGAAAAGGGGGCCTGCCCCATTACCACAGTAGTTGATTTTCATTATGTTCACATTTCCTTGACCGACAAGTGAATAGGCCATAATATGATATATAGCTTTCTGAGGACAGTCACAAAGCTAGTTTACTGTTATTTGAGCATATAATCCTCTTTGAAACAGTACATATTTGAGATGAAAATAAACGGTATCCAAGTTGAAATCTGTGGAGACAACCCGATAAATAGATAATTTGTTAATTTGTTGTAATTTGCGTCATAGCGAGTTCCCGGTTCCTTTCCCAGCAGGACGTACCATTTGCTGCATATTCCCTGTCTCTCTCTGCTACAAAATAATAAAAATAGTATAAATAATAATACTAAATACATCATAGCATGTAATCGCATGCGTGCAGTTTTCCATGCTGAGTTTGCTGACCATTTGACATGTCTGACTGAGCGTTTTGGAAACGTGGAGAGATGGTCGTGAAAGATGAAGAAGTAATCTCCAGTCTAGATCCAGAGAGAACATGCTGTTCCACTCATTTGTTTCAACCCACTGAGTAATGTTGGCTGTTGTAAGAATTCTCTTATCTAAGTGAAGCTCAAACCTCAGTCCAAAGAAAGCCATGTCTGCACACTTGGCTCTGCAGTCGATGATGCAAAGGAAAGTCTGCTTCAAACTGTATACTGTAAATACTTTCTTTTTAGATGAAGTTTGTCACAAAGGACTCTTTTTTTAATTGATTTGTTTGATTAACCATTGCAGGCCTAATGAAGACTGACCTAAGTAAGATGAATCCTACCTGTTTAACTATTGACATAATGCATGTTCAGGAATTCACTTTTGTCCACAATAGCACATACAGTACGGTAACCCACGCACGCACGCGCACACACACACACACACACACACACACACACACACACACACACACACACACACACACACACACACACACACACACACACACACACACACACACACACACATACAGGAAGCCATATAAAAGACAACCTCCTGTGTATCCCCCGATTTATCTTAGTCCATAAACATTTCAGCAGTTTCTAATGTGAACCAGACAGTCAGAGAGCGACCAAGCTCAAAGCTCTGACAACACAATGCTGTGAGCATTAAACAACTCTACTCCACACACAAGAACATGTAATTGCTGTCGACTGCCTAGCGAGTCATAATCAGTCACAGTACATTTGCCTGGACGTAAAGTAACAATTTGAAACCACAGAAAGGAAAAACAAAGATGAATTCCCAAGACAGTTAATTTATTTAGTTTATTTATTTATTTGGGAGGGGGGCGCTCTTCCACTAACAAACCTCAGGATAAACAAGAATATGGTCATCACAATATCCACAAGGTAGCGTGGTCATTGTTATTTTGTGTGGCAAATGGTTGCATTTGCAGTTAAAAATGTAATTTGAAATTTTGTCTTGCCAAGGACGAAATGTTTACGTTACACCAAATCCAGTGCTTGACTGCCAAGGACGCAATATTGAGTCATATGCTCATTTCAGTGGTTTACGATAGATGTCTCTCTTCACCACAGTATGAATGGTATGAACTGGAAGTGGACATTTCACCTGCCTTCCGCCTCCATGTTTTTGGTCAAAACGAGCTACAGTATATTCTGTGCAACATGATCGCGTTTACAAAATGTATTTTCCGGGTGAAAGAAAATATGATCGTCCGCCCCACCAGACAGCCTATTGTTTACATCCTGGGCACATTGCGGGTCCTGTGGGTCGACAAAATAAGGTAAAGGCACTGAAAACCACATTCATTAACACCTGATAATCAACAGAATGAAAGGTGACATAAAAGTCACTCCTGTTGAAGACAATGTCGGTTTAGGTCACTGATATATCGTTAACTACGTGACCTTTTGACGACATCAATGTCTGCGATTATGCAGCCGACGTGTCCCGATAAGTGTAACCACTTTCAACCTTGCATATTATACATATATGCTTATCATGTTATAAGCATGTTATAACATTTTCAAAAGGTCTCTGAAATTTTCAATACCCTACACGCATACAACGCATCATGTTGTGCCGCGTTTTGAGCTAGATCGGCTATTTCAGATTTGATCAACTTAACATGAAAATGTATGTTTTGACAAAATATCTGTCCAACAATCAGTGATCGGTGGATTAGAATTGTCCAAAATTGGGATCCAATATTGGACCCAAATATCTGCTGTTGGTCGGGTTATTTATTTTTTGGGCAGATGGCGCAGCCTCCATAATCATTAGAAGTTTGAGAACCCTATTATATTTAATTGATGATCCCTCAGGGGCCTACGTATATAGGTCTCCTTTTTAGCCGCGCCTCTACATGAAAATGGGCGATCTACAATTTCAAAGGGACAAATACGGATGGTTGATTAACACAGTTCATTTCTTTTTTTAAAGACATATTTTTGGGCTTTTTATGCCTTCTTTGGGTAGTGTACAGTATAGGTGACAGGAAATGGGCAGAGAGATGCACGGGGTGATATGCAGCAAACGTCGTCGGGATTGGGAGTCGAACCCGCGGCATGCTGTCAGGCTGGTTTAGCAGCCTAGGTGCCCGGACCGCTACACTAGCCACTCGGGCCTAGTTCAAGCATTTGTTGATGCATGAGCATACTTACTGTATATTGCTTTGTGCGTGCATCACGTGCTGTGTGTGTGTGTGTGTGTGTGTGTGTGTGTGTGTGTGTGTGTGTGTGTGTGTGTGTGTGTGTGTGTGTGTGTGTGTGTGTGTGTGTGTGTGTGTGTGTGTGTGTGTGTGTGTGTGTGTGTGTGTGTGTGTGAGAGAGAGAGAGAGAGAGAGCTGAACCTAGAGGGCTATCTGAGCAGCATGCTGCAACATGACATGAGTAAGTCCAAATCGTACCCATGTTGAATTTGTTTTTGACAACTCCAAGGATCACTGCTGAAAGAAAACCCAACCAAAATGTTTGCACACTTACAGTATATAGATGCCTTACTGGTTAAAGAGTTCTGTAAGCCAGTGGTTCCAAAACTTTTTCATGTCAAGGACCCCCAAAATTACACTCATTAGCCCAATATATACCAAGGACCCCCATAAGAGCTTTAGTAGTGATTTCCAACCATTTTCATTTCAAGGGCCCCCGGTTTGACCCGGATTATAGGCTACGGTCCCCCATTTAATGGCATTTATATCTCTGGGACCCCAATGTATATTGTAAAATCAAAGTTAATTTAACTCTGAGAGTGTACAGATGTGTATACATTTGTACACTCTCTGAGTTACAGACCCATTTGGTTCCTAACTATCATTAAACTGAGGACCCCCATGGAACTCCCTCAAGGACCCCTAGGGGTCCCTGGATCCCACTTTGGTAACCACTGCTGTAAACAAGCTAAAGTTAAACTGCATGTGCAGCAGTACAGATATACAGTACAGTACAGTAACAATGGGTGATATTGAGCAGTCAACTAGTCTTTCCATCAATATATACAAAGTATTTGGAATTGCTTGGGGAAACTTTATTCTTTACACTGAATGTAAACTTCATTGTTGAGCTTTCAGCAGACCTTTATTTATTTTCGGGAGGAGCAGTGGGGCATCTCATATTATGAGCCAAACGTCGGTAATGTGCAATGTGAAACGTTTTACTCCGATCTGTGATCAGCGGGGGGAGTCTGACGACAATTTAAGCTGTGTGAACTTTATTTGGATCAGCACTCTTTCGGGCCTTCAAAGAGGTTGAGGAATCTGGCAGGAGTCGCCAGGGGCATATCAAAGTGCTGCGTGTGTGCACGTGCGTTAGACAGATGTGGAGAAAGAAAACAACAACAGCCTGGTGAGAGAGAACGTCTCTGTGCTTTCAATCAATGGAAAACGGATATGGTGGAGATAAAGTAGTAGCAACAAGCCCAGGCTTTAAACATTTAAGCAGCCCTGTGCATCTTCTCTGCTCCTGCCTCTGCATGAAGCCTGAGGCCTGTGATTTGTCATTCCTCGGCTGATCTCTCTCTCGCTGAGCGGAGGGTGTGGAGGTTGACTCTCTAACCCCTTAGGCGGCATCATCTCCCTTCCGATGTTGTCTCATCCGTCTCTCCCTTCACCCTCCACAAGTCCTATAGTGTTCCTAATAAATCCCGGACAGATTTTCCGCCTCATTCCGAAAAGCCTAACTCACCTCTTCAGACTTTACCTCACCTCCTAGCACTCACTCAGATAGATGCTATAATGCTATGCAGGTGTATACTATTTGCTTGTCCCAAAGGCTAAGGATGTTATTTAGATACAGTAGCATATTGTTGTTTTGGATAGATGCTTATCTGATATCCTAGTTTCTTTGCAGCTCTTTGCACACTATTCTCCCCCTTGTTTTACCCTGATCGCTCTGGATAACAGCATCCGATTCATCCCTACATTTTAAATTGTAAGCAGAGACTCTTTGGGAGTTTCCCGTCATTACCCCCTTTCTCATCTTTCTTTGCTCGTTCTCTGAAATTTGAGACATGTAAAAATGATGAGTCATCCCCTTCGCCTGTTTCCATTTTGTTATATTTGTAGATCTCCATTCACTCAACAACCCTCTCTCGCACCTCTGCACTGCTGAAATGGAAAACAATGTATGCCCTTACTGCCCTTGTCTGCCTATAGCATCACAATGTTTAAAAAAACGCCAAACTAATCAACATGTATACAGGAAAACATAAGAGATGTATAAGGTATAGCCATCTGTCTATACTGTCTGGCTGTCTGCAAGCGTCTGTGATCCATTGTCTGCAGACCTGGACCTCCCCCTCCCCAACTGGCCAACAGGTCTGTGTAGCCTACTGCCCCTCCGGAAGCTCTGACAGCAATGAATCATGGGAAGGTATTTGCAAGGCTACGGGACATTTAAAACACACGTGTGCCTGCCCTTTTGTGTGCACGCCTCACACGCACGCACGTGCGCGCGCGCGCGCACACACACACACACACACACACACACACACACACACACACACACACACACACACACACACACACACACACACACACACACCCTCACACACACACACACACACACACACACACACATTGGCAGGGGTCATTTCATTTGGCATTGTTTTCACACAAAGATTTCTGACATGTTATTATACTTCTGGAAATTCATGGTCAAGACAATGAGTTCAGCTGGAGTAATGCCATATGAGTCTTGTTTGGAGACTTGCCCGGCCCCTGTAACCGTCAACCCATCGTCTAGAGGGTCAGACCATGCTTCAACCGAAGTCCAGGGCAAATTAGAGGCCATTGACATATCTGGTTGAGGTTTTGAGATAATAAAGAAGAAAAATAACCATATCAGGACCATAACCGCCACCAACAGATCAATTTGAGGTCCCTAAGGCATGCCTGGAGTCGGCCAGCAAGTGGTTGGACCACATTTCAGATGCTCCATGAAGAGAACCTCAGAACCATTATCAAACAGACATGGACAAGCTGTCCAAAACCTATTCTCCCTTTATTCTCTTTCCATCACCTCCTCCCTTCTTAGTTCCTTCCTTCCTGTGCTCTCCTCCTCCCTTCCATATAGCTTACGATATATATTTTCTTCTTCCTCTAACCCTTCTACAGTTAAAAAAGAAAAAAAGAAAAGAAAAAAGAAAGAAATTGGCCAGGAGAATACACATGTGGAACTTTCTGGTATTCCAGAGAATGGGGGGGGAAAAAAGTCTTTCATGGCCGAGGTCCATTCATCTCCATTGTTCCTTTGCTCTTTCGCCCCAGACATTTCAGGTCCAGATGGAAAAATGCAGCCCCTGGGTGCAGCTCATGGACCCAGTGTCCTCCAACCCTCCCTCCCCCTCCCCCCTAACTCATTCCGGCTGTTAATATTAAACATCTGTACAGATCAACACACAAGACTGAATCCAGCAACCATGTACATACTGTACTGTACAGTACAGTACAGTACATGTATAGTGTCTGTATTTATTCTATTCTATTCTATTCTATTCTATTCTGTATAGTTCCTTTTTCAGTACACTCCAGATCATGAGTTAGCAGGGAATTCCATCTCTTTGATAGAGGAAGCTTTTAATGATAATAATTATCTGATAACTCTTGGTTAGAAAGTTCTTTAACCCTGGCAACAACATTTTAGATAGATCTACAAGCTCGCATCTGCTATTTTTGATGAACATTTTAGAAAAATTGTGAAAGTGTGGCTGAGAACCACTGATATAGAAGGCATTTGTAGAATCAGCCTTCCGGTCAAAATGGGTTAAAACGAAGAAATAATAATAAATGAAATATAATCAGCAAAATAATGGAAAAAATAAAAGAAAATAAAAAACATGTAAAAAAACAAAAAACATTACACGATTAATAGGGATGTTTCTAGGTATGGCTGTGGTTTTGCTTTTTCATCTCCTCTTCAAAGCCTCTCACTTTTAGTTGCCCCTAGCAATCACCAGACCCTGCTCAGCTCCTACCAAAACACTGCACTGAAGGCGGGCAGAGGAACGGTTCACATTGATGAGAAACAGAGCTCTGAGCAGATAGATAAGAGGAGATTGGAGGTTGTGGAGTTGAAATGGCCTGTGTGTGTTGTCTGCACTCCTACACGAACCGCTGAGATGGAAAGTCTGAGAAACACAGAGCTTTCCAATGAGGGGCTTGACAAACGTTAATGGGCTGAATCAACACAAAGAAATCCTTCTTGTTATTTCAGCCTCTTTTCTTCTCTCTTGTGCTTCTAGAATGCTCAAACACCCGCAAAAGCGAGAGAGAAAGAGACAGAGAGAGGCAGACAATTCAAAAGGAACGAGAAAGGATTGAATAAAACCAACAAGCGAGAAGAAATGGACTTGTAAACCTAAAAGCTTTCCCACTGGAGCAGTGAGTGTAAAGAAAAGGCAAGGCCGAAAAGGAATGTATTCAAGAATGTGTAGACACAACAGCATTTGCCCACTTGGTACACGTAAAGTGACACTAACACACCCACGCTTATAGCGTATGAGTAACATCCAAACAGCATGTAGGCCATGTCAAAACACTTCACTTAGTCAATTGCCACAAGAGGCAACAAACTCCAAACCGTGACCCGCCGAAACCACAGAGGAGACAAAGTGGTGTCCGGTGGGTGGAGGATGACATGGAAAGGATGATGGGTGAAAAACAGACCAACATGTGGATGCTGGTACCCTCTCTTGTGCCAAAACCTTTCCCTCATTCATCCATAATATAGGTGCTATACCCACCCCCCCCCCACTACAACCTGCCGTCGCTACTTTTTTCTTTTGAAGGGAAGCTAGCCCCTCCTGTGTCCAGCTTTGCGGGTGTGTGTAAACACAAACATTGCCCTAACACAAACATTAAATGCCATTGATAACGAATGGCCAGTTGTGAGTGTTTGCCCCAACACAAATTAAATGCCGTTGACAATGAATGGAGAGTTTTGAGTGTTTGTGTAAACACAACCATTGCGTAAACACAAACATTGAAGATGAAGGTTAGGAGTGGACGTCAATTCTCAGTGGCCCGGAATGAGATGATGATGTATGATGATAATAGCGTAAATAGCCGATCTACAAGCTTTGTAATGAAGGTATACTGTCAGCTTGTAGACCGTCTGTTTCCTCTGCACAACACCTCCATATGACGTATGGTGCAAATAAGTAGGAAGTCCTGTATACATGGACTGGGAATAATGATTTATTGTGTTCCAGACCCAAAGACTATGCAGGGATGAGGGCAAACAACCTGGCACACAGATGAGCACGTGATTGAGAAGCAACACATTCACATGTGTGCTCACGCACACACATACACATGCACACGCAGCCATCACTTCTCTGTGATCTCTTTGAAAGTGCATCATCACCAGCGTGTAAACACATGGACACACATACATGGATCGTGTAAGACTCACTGTCACACAGTGCGTCTTATCTAGCAGAACTTCTCAAAAAAGGAAAAAATGCAAACAAAATGGTACCAAATATATTTGCTGCAGAGCGACCGGAACGTGCAAAGGTTCAACAGCAATCAAAACCATCCATCCTCTAATATTTTCCATCCTCGCATCACTCATTCATATACTTTTTGTATTTACAGCACGATGTGCATGCCCCCCATTCATCGTTCCCTAACTTCCCTTGCACGGATATCCCCATAGTTAAAGCCTTGTAACGCCTACCTGTGCTCAGTAAAGGTGAGAGAGACCGTGGAGGGTGCAGCGATCAAGATGAGCTTGGCTCCCAAAAAAAATCCAGCCGAGTGCAGCAGCGGGCGACAGTGTGGAACGCCTGCGAGGGCCTATACGGAGTAATTGGACTCAGAGCGCGCGCAGCCAAGACCAGACAGGTGTGCTCTGTCACGATATGGGGAGGAGAGAGAGAGAGAGTCAGACAGACAGACAGACAGACAGACAGAGAGAGAGGGAGAGAGAGAGAGAGAGGCAGAAGGAGGGAGGGGTCGACCGCCACGCTGCCTCTCAGAACTGAAACAATCGGTGGAGGACTTCCCCCTGGCGTGCCTCGCTCTACAAAAAACAGCTGGAAGGAGTGAAGAGGGGTTGGGGGAGGGTGTGTGTATGTGTGTGTGTGTGTGTGTGTGTGTGTGTGTGTGTGTGTGAGAGTGTGTGTGTGTGTGTGTGTGTGTGTGTGTGTGTGAGAGAGTGAGTTAGTGTGTGTGTGTGTGTGTGTGTGGGTGGGGGGGGGGAGTGCAGAGTGGGGATAAGAGAAAGAGAGGAGAGACAGACTTAAGGCACTAAGCGGTGAGTCGGCTGACAGCCACCCTCACTGTGTCATCTGGTAATGATACAGTAGGTCGGTCGCATGGACCTTGGAGTAAGATGCAGTGTGCACACACGCACGCACGCACGCACGCACGCACGCACGCACGCACGCACGCACGCACGCACGCACGCACGCACGCACACACACACACACACACACACACACACACACACACACACACACACACACACACACACACACACACACACGCACTTTCTCTCTCAGTCTCTCTCTCTCGTTTATTCATTCTCGATGGCGGTTTGCCATTCTGATGAACCCCCCTCCTTCCATTTCTGTGTAATCCTTCATCAAGTATGCAGCACTGGTGCCAACTTCTATCCCCTCCCACCACCATTGCCCCCCCCCCCCTCCGAGTATTTATTGAGGGTATTTTTGTTAATGGAGAGCGGTCCATTGGAGTTCATTAGTGGAAACAGAGGAGGCAGTCTGTCATTGTAAAGTGTGGAGTTTGGAACGGTGTGCATGTAAGAGCAGTGCTGTTGTTCTGCCCTGAGTCCTTGAAGAATACTCCAGGCTGTTGAGATTACTGGCAGGGCTTTTAGAACTTTGCCCTGCTTGGAATGGGTGTTGCTTAAGTTGGGAGGATAGGCTTTAATCTGTTTAACTGCAAATAAATTGATAAAATACAGCTTATTTCTCTTTTTTTCTTTCAACCATACATGATCCAGATGACATCTTTGACTAAGGCGGCAAAGGAGACTGGCTTGGAGGTTGGAGTAACTGCTCCAGTAAACCAAAAGAGTTAGTTACCAGTCCACACTGTACTGTATCTGTGTGTATAGTCATCATGTGCCTTTGCCGTCAAAACGTCCTTGAGAAAAGATACAGGAAATATTAACGGTCTGCTGCCTGGATTCATGGCTGGTTCTGAATGAGAGTGACTGGCTGAACATGGAACACCCATTGAATCATCCAGGATAAAAAGCCACAATCCTCTTGTATTGTTCTTGTGTAAATCCAGGCCTCTCTGTTTTCACCACAATCTGCTCACTTCATGGCTTTGAGTCACATATGACACATAAACGTTGATTAGTTAATAGTTATACTTGTGTCCGTTGGACATGAATAAGATGTGAAATATAATGGATATATATTTTTGAAATATTTTAAAACACATCTTGTATGGGCTTCCCTGGAACAAAACATTTTCAGGGGGGGTCCTTTAGTTGGCATGCACAGGTTTGAGGACCACTGCTGTAGTCTGTAGATAGTAGATCTACAACCTTTACACTCTGAAGCTACTACACGTAGGATCTTGCTGCATGATGTCTTGATGATGCGATTGGTTCTGTTCAAGATGTTCACACACAGGGAAGTTTAATCGAACGCAGAGCAGATCAAAATAATGATGAGCAGTTACACATACTGTAACTCCAACCCCTAAATACCTAATGCTAATCCTAATCCCAACCCCAATATTTGCCTAATTATGACCTTACTCTAATTGACTAAATGTAATAAAACAACTATTGTTGAAAATGGTCCTCAGTTTCCAATTTCTCAAATTCTACTATACTTGTGGCGACATTTGGCTCTCACAATTATAGTAACACACACACACACACACACACACACACACACACACACACACACACACACACACACACACACACACACACACACACACACACACACACACACACACACACACACACACACACACACACACACACACACACACACACAGCCCCCCCCCCCCCCCCCTCTCTCTCTGTTTCTGTATTTTTCTGACTCCGATCTAAAAGGATCAGATAGCAGAAAGCGTGTTTATTCCTGTCGAGCTTCCCCTCCTTTCACTTGATAGTTTTTCCCGTCAGAAGTCAGGGGTGGGGGGTTGCGGGTGAGGGGTGTGGGGAGACAGACCACACACATGCATGGTGACCCTGTGTGTGTGACTAAAACGATCCCAGCCCATCCTGGACAGCCAGGGTTTTTTTGGACAACTTCCTATTGAATGAATGTCAAACATTGACATTTTTCTCGTCACTCAGGGTGAAATATAATTGGTGTGGAAGGTGCCCTGTGGTTATGCAGGGTTTTGGTTGTGGAATGTGTGACGTTAACGTGTGACTATGCACAAAAACGTGATTTCGGCAGCATTTCTTAGGCTACTAATTGCATCTCTAGGCCTAAATAGGAATGTGTCGGCTGTAGCCTAAGCCTAATATATTATGCATTGCATGAGCTTATCCGTCTACAGAATCTACACTATACTGTGGTCTACACTGCAGCATGGGTCTTCAACATTTCTTCAGGCCAAGGATAGACACTCATGCTTTCTAAGGTGTGATTTGGGGCGCTAAGGATGAATACTGTCCAATAATTAGATGGGGAGGGGGGTGAAATTATGACAGGCAAAATATGACCCCCCAGTAAAAAAAACACTTTGTATTTTCACATCTGCATTTGCACATCTCTTATAAGATGTGCACATGCACGCACTACAGTGGGGGGACACGCAACAGGCCAACAGCACGCACACCAAGGCTCGATCATGATTGGCGGAAGGCCCCTCTCTATCCTGATTGGATGAAGGCTGGGTCACCTAGCCAAAAACGAAACCTACGGGTTTATATTTATATTTGAATTTATAATATTTGAATTAAGTGAAATCACTGAATATACCTTTAATATTGCTTTGACTAATGAATGTAAATAAACATATAGGTATAGAGGAAAAGCTTACAGCATATTGCGGTTGTCTGTGCTGCGCTTCTATTCACAGGGCCGAACAGGCTGAGAGCCCTGCATGCGTCGCACATCTGTTACTATAGTTACTTTACAGGATTCCAGTTTAAAGGAGGAAACATGGGAAGGACAGAACAGTGGAAAGAACGGAATGAGGTGAGAGGATCAGGGGATTACAGGCCATTTACGATTTAAGGAAGCCTTCAGGACACAACCGCTGAGCTAGACGATGTGCCACTGTATACCTTACCGCTGCATGAGCTCACAATGAGCAACAAAGGGAAAAACAAACACGAAAACAACATCCAAGGTCACCTTGTCCAATCAGGCTTCCTGTGATGTGTATTATTTTCTTCACATGATAATGGCATGCCATGCATACTTGCATAGTTTAATATTGGTCCATTCCTTAAAGATGGAGTGTCGTGATTTTTAGTTTTTCATGTGTTTATGAGGTTTATGAGTTTTTTGATTGATTGAAATATTTATTAACAGTTTGTAGAATTTACAGTACATTTTAAGCACAAACTCAATACAAAGACTGTCAACTGTGAGTGGACGACCCAATTAAGCATTACACTTGTTTACAACAGGGTCCACATTGTTCAATTCATCAAAACATTTAAAGACATACAAACATTTAGAGACATACAAATAGACATTTCTATGTAGCTAAAGAACAGAACAGGAATTCATCATATGGGAAGCAAAAAAGGGAAAAGATACAATATACAGTGAGGGAAAAATGGGGGGGGGGGGGATTCAGATTTTACAGAGGCCAGTTTAGAATTGCAGCCATCCGTAGGTGCCCTTTGAGAGCGGTTTTGAAGGAGTCAAGGGATTCACATGTCTTAATGACTGTTGGTAGGGCGTTCCACATTTTGGTGGCATAGGAGCGAAAATTATTTAGTCCCTTGTTTGTGCCGAATCTGGGTTGTACATGGTTTGTTGCACTCCCTCTGGTGTTGTGGGTGTGGACTTCGTTTACATTAAGGAAGTATTTAGACAGGTACATGGGTATCTTGGTGGTGTATCGAATCTTGTGGACCAGACCCATTGCAAGATGCTGTACTATGTCGTCGACCCTAAGCCATCCCAGCCTGTCAAAGTGGGCAGGGGTGAGGTGGGTTCGGGGGGTGAGGCCAAGTAGGAGCCTGACCAGTTTGTTTTGGGAGGTCTGGAGCCTTGTTTTAAGGGCCTTTGAGGTGCTGTGGTACCAAGAGGTGGATGCATAGTCAAAGAAACCTTGTACGAGGGCTCCTGTTAAGGTCTTCAAGGTGTTTTTGCTGACCAGTGAGGAGATCCTGTAAAGGAATCTTGTTCTTTGATTGACTTTTTTGATTACGTTGGTGGCCATTTTATCACCGGAAAGATTGGCCTCCAGGATGGAACCTAGGTAGGTAATTTGATCTTTTCGTGTGATAATATTGTCACCCACTCTAACCAAGAAGCCATCTGCCTTGCTGAGTTTACTATTTGATCCGAAGAGGATGGATTCAGTTTTTCCCAGGTGTAAGGATAGTTTGTTATCAGCGAGCCAGGTGCAGATTCTACCGAGTTCAGAGCTGAGGGTCTTTTCAACCTGCAGTTTGTTCCTGTCCGAGACCAGCAGTGCTGAGTCATCTGCGAACAGGAACAAGTTGCAGTCACAAGCTGAAGTCATGTCGTTAACATAAATTAGGAACAGTAAAGGCCCTAGTATGCTTCCTTGTGGGACGCCACAGCTCACTGGGAGGGGAGGGGACAGTGTTCCGTTCACCTCCACCATCTGTTCTGTCCCCTCCAGGTAGGATTACATCCAGCTCACTGATGTGCTATCAAAACCAATAGCTTTAAGCTTGTTAACCAGTATGGAGTGGTTCACGGTGTCAAAAGCCTTTTGGAGGTCCAGCATGACCATGCAGTATTTTCCAGCATCCACCTCGTGTTTGATGTGATCGCTCAAATAGAGGAGGCATGTGTCAGTGGAGTGGGATGTTCTGAAACCAGATTGGAACTCGTACAGCAATTTATTAGTGGCAAGATACTTTTCAACCTGTTCATAGACTATTTTTTCCATCACTTTCGAGATGGAGCTTAGAATAGAAATAGGGCGGTAGTTGCCGGGTTCTAATTTACTCCCTTTTTTGTACAAGGGGGTTACTTTGGCCAGTTTGATGGAGAGGTTAACTATGTGGGTGATGACTGGAGCTATGGCAAAGGCTGAGTCTCTGAGAAATTTGGAGGGAATATTGTCATGGCCAGTGGCCTTGTGGGGTTGGAGGGCACTCAGTTTTTTAAGTACCTCCTCGGTTGTTACCATTGCCATTTTAAAATCATCTTTACAAACACCAAGGTTTTTGTAGAAGGCTTTGATGTGCTCTACACCAAAACGCCCAGAGTGGGAGGGCAGTTTGCTAACCAGCTTTGTTGCAATGTTTGTAAAGAAGATGTTCAAGTGGTTGGCTACATCGAGTTTGTCAGTGATGAGGGTGTTATTCGATTTGATGTTTATGTTAGTAAACCTGGTTTTTAGTTTCCGACCACAGCCTAGTTGATTGTTTAGTAACTTCCATAGCTCCCGAGGATTGTTTTTGATTTCCTCGGCTTTATCATTGATAAAGTTACATTTGGCTGATTTGGTCATGGCAATTACACAGTTTCTTAGCTTGTTACACTGGGCTTTTAGGTTGCGCAGTTTGGTTTGGAGATCACTGTCGAAGCGCTTGCACTTGGCTAGTTTGGACTTGCATTTAAGAAGTTCAGAGCATTTGTTGTCTCTGGCTTTCATTGCAGTCAGTATGTCCGAATTCATCCATGGCTCCGAGCGGGTTTTGACCCTGACGGTTCTCAAAGGAGCCATGATGTTTAGTACTGATGTAAATTTGGTTTTAAAGCCAAGCCATGCTTCTTCGACTAGTGAGCTCCTGAGCACATCGTACCAATCCAGATTCTCCAGTTCAAGGTTAAAGGCCTCACTAGAGTAGGTTTTGAGGTCCCTAGATATGACTGTTTTGTGACAGTCAAACTTTAGTTTTTGTATTTTGCGGGTACAGAAAATCATAAAATGATCACTGAGCCCACATACAATAAGTACAACATACACATACAACAAGTACTTAATTAGACCCCTTGGGGTGGTTGTTATGTGCAATGATGTTTTCCCTTTGTATTTAGGGTTTCTTCCTGGAGGTTGAAACCTTGACAGTCAAACGTGCCAATGAAAAAAACAGTGATTATAGTGCCGTCACAATATCATCCCCTCTCCTAACCCCTCCCACTTTATCATACAGCTGTCTTCAGTTCAGGTGGATCACCACCCATCCCAATAGGCAAACCAGGCATACTTAATGAAGGGCATGTCCACATAAAAACGTCATTTTAGGCCCAGGCCGTAGCGTAACGGTCTGGGCACCGGACTGGTAATCCAGTCGCAGTGTGCCGCGGGTTCGACTCCCGGACCCGACACGGCCTTTACTGCATGTCATCCCCCCATCTCTCTCCCGTTTCCTGTCAGCCTACTGTCTGTCCCTTCAAAAAAATCAATAAAAGGCGTAAGCCGCAAAAAAATATCTAAAAAAAAAAAAAAACGTCATTTTAACAAATACTGTACACTTTTTAGAAAAAGTTGTTCCATATAATAATAATACCTGATACTCGTGTTTTAGGGTGGAAAAAAATCACGGCACCCCATCTTTAAATAACAACAATTTAGGGTTACACAGGCATTAGATAGAAAGTGAAATGTGTTACTTTTGACTACAAAATGTCCAAGCCAGCTAGTGTCGGCCAGTCGCAGTTGGCCACAGATACCCATTTGACATGATTTATCTGGGACCACAATCTACATCGTAAAGTGTACAAATGGGGCAAAATGCGCCCGCACTAGCTTAACACACAGCGTGCTAGCCATTTCTGGCATAGGGGAACCTCTGATGCATGCTGATAGCATTGGAGGACCAACCTTTTCCAAGGCCGACAGCAAATGTTCTCTTATAGCGAGAAGCACAACGCATACCTAAAAAGAAAGCTTAATTTGTCCACTCCAATAAAAATAATGATTTTACCATCTTCCATTCTGGAGATATTGACCTTTATGTAACATCTACTTTTGTAGTAACGTGCTGTTCTTGAACAGAAAGCTGAGTTAGGGACCGTTTTATGTCAAACATTGACAGGCGGATATAAAAATGAACACAAAAAATATCTTATACATACTATACACCGAATGAAAGCCCTGAATGGCCACTTTTAAGAGGAAAAAAGTACACATTGATCCCATCTACCCTTCGTCGGTAATTGGCTTTTGAATGAGCTACAGAATGAGCATAGGGACTGAGGGAACATATTGGGGCTACGTTAGTACTGTTAGTTTACTTTCGTCATCATCATCGGGCAGACGGGCAGATGACATTTGTGTCATTTGTGATAATTTGATTGGTTGAGCACGGAATGTGATGTATGATGATGTATCATGATAAGAGCGCCCCTCACTTCACAGTTCACAGTGATTTTTTTAATATATAGCGCCACCATGAGGCAAACACATGTTTGGCTACTACTACAGATTTTGTCCAAACCTCATGCAAACAAGCCCTTTGAAGTGTACAGTAGCATTCTTGTGCCTGGCTGCATATAAGCTAACGGCCCTGTGCACAAGGTCCTTTATTTCCCTCAGAGATGCCTGGAAGGCAGCCGTCATGCACTGGATATAATATGACCAATGTGGACTTTTAGACAGTGACTATACATTCCAGGCATCATCTCAGAGAAAACCAGTACCTTGTGCTCATTTGAATTCCACTGTAGCTCTTCAGACTGCAGGCAAATCATATTTGTGTTTCCAAATCTTTAAGACTTGTCAGCCCTGTTATAATCAAGTAATCAGCTTGGATTCTACCAGACCTGGCGGAGGTCTGTGCTCTGAGGAGCACACTTTTCTACTTGATTGACATGGTTAAAGCTGTTACACTAAGTTCCTCACTTTATTTGTGCACGTTTGTATTAATGCAAATTGATATGTTGGATATTTACTTATTTAGAAATGATTCTTTAGGGCAGCACAATAACATACAGAATACAAGACAATGAAAGCAAACATAAATAACTAGAACTGCACTCTGTCGAGTGCCTACTTGCTTGTTGCACACAAGTAGGCCATAAATGGCCTAGTGCGCAAGCAGAGCGTGCAAGTACTGTAGACCGCTTCAAACTTTCAAATCTCATCCTCTCTGTGAAAGAACGTGTGCAATATTGAATTCTTAGGTTTAGCTATTTGCTACGTACCTTGCTTTTGGAGGGAAAAAAGTAGTATTTTGTATGTAAAATCTTCTATCTATAAAGGAAATACAGTCCCATCGTTTTAGAAGTGTCCAGGATCCACTTGTAGTTTCTAAAAATAAAAATAAAAGTCATGGATATCAGATGAAAAAAGAAGAAGATATTATTCATAAAAAAATATGTTGTCACATAATTATACAGTATAATATTATTTATTTTAAACTGTGTAATGTGTGTAATGATATCTTCACATTTATTTAAATATACATGATCTCAAATATGATCTAGAATATGATTAGCTTGTACAAAAACAAGCTCTAGGTCCCAACATTTAGACAAAAGCAGTGATCAGATTGATTGATTGATTGATTGATTGATTGATTGATTGATTGATTTAAATTATTATTTTCAAGGGGCCAGTTTTGAATTGCAGCTGCCCGTAAGTGCACCGTCTACGGATTCACATTTCTTAATGGCCGTTGGTAGGGCTTTCTACATTTTAGTGGCATAGGAGCGAAATTAATTTAACCCCTTGTTTGAGCCAAATCTGGGTTGCACGTGGTTTGTTTGTTGAACTCCCTCTGGTGTTGTGGGTGTGGACTTCGTTGACAATAAGGAAGTATTTAGACAGGTACATGGGTATCTTAGTGGTGTAGCGAATCTTGTAGACCAGGCCCTTTGCAAGATGCTGTACTCTGTCGTCAAC
Source organism: Protomyctophum parallelum (assembly GCF_964188405.1). Lineage (NCBI taxonomy): Eukaryota > Metazoa > Chordata > Actinopteri > Myctophiformes > Myctophidae > Protomyctophum > Protomyctophum parallelum. Next base: position 3,877,258 of record NC_139714.1, read on the forward strand.
CCTAAGCCATTCCAGCCTATCCAAATAGGCAGTTTTTTCCAGGTGTAATAATGATACTATCATTATTTGTTATCAGCAAGCCAGGTGCAGATTACTTTCAAAGCTTTTTCAATTTGCAGTTTATCCCTGTCTGAGACCAGCACTGCATGCCGAGTCATCGGCGAACAGGAACAAGTTGCTGTCGCAAGCTGATGTAATGTAGTTTACCTATATTAGTCCTGCAAGTGGAGGTTGTATGTCCATGGGTTTACAATTTACAATTTACAATTTAGGCATTTAGCAGACGCTCTTAATCCAGAGCGACTTACATTAAGCAAGAACAAAAAAGCATGGGAATACATCACATAAAAACATTTATCATGAAACATGCATAAGCTAAGAAAGTAACAGTGGAATATCTATATAATGAAACTATACATATAAACTATACATATATACTACTATGCTATACATATGTACTATGACGTGCTATGACTATACATACAATGCAATTATAGTGCTGTCTACATAACATGCTATAAGTCTGTATCAAATGCTATCTAAGTCTACAGAAATGCTATCTAAGGGGGTGGGGTAAGTGCTATGGGCCATGATGGAGTCTGAAAAGGTGGGTTTTCAGACTACGGCGTAAGATTGGGAGTGATGCTGCAGTTCTGACTGCAATGGGAAGTGCATTCCACAGTTTTGGTTTTGGTTTTGGTGACATACAGTAGCACACAGCTATAAATTAAGGGACCAGCTTTAAAGCTCAACCAGTGGGTAGGGTAGCCTAAAGTTTAAACCACAAGGATATGGTCAATCTGCTTGCTTCCTCGTACAGAATGCAATGATGTGTAAGATGTCCACTGGCTTTTTCTTAATGCACAATGATACACAGAATACAATTATCAGAAGCGTTCATGTACAATAAGTCTCTAGTCAAGCAGATGTCAAACGTTTGATGACTTTCCTGGCTCCACAAAGGATGCATGATTTTATTGATTCATTCATCATAAAAACCCCTGAGAAGGCTTGAGATGTTGATTGGCTTTAAAAGATAATTAAAGTGAATGTTTCTACAGTATGTCTGGTCTTTAAATCTGAAAATGTGTAAATAAAATTATAAAGAATTAAAAGAAGTTGATCCGAAAGCCCAGATATTGAGACCAGGTCATTAACTGTCCCTTGTAATGTTAAAACAGGGAGATTTTGTGGAAAATAGCATGACTTTTGTTATTTCTATATTTAACCCATTATACCAGAAAGTCATCCGTGTCATTTTATCATTTTTTGCATTGGCTACTCAGCTCAATTCAAACTGCTATGAACATTTTCGAAAAATCTTGAAAGTGTGAGAATAATTTAGCTGATTGTAAATGCATGTCTGTCTTAAAGTGTACTTTTATGTCCCAAAGACACATCATAGAGATGTCTATAGGTTAGTTTTCACACATGTCCAATATCCCTTTATCCTACACACGCACGCATGCACACTCGCACGCACGCACGCACGCACACACACACACACACACACACACACACACACACACACACACACACACACACACACACACACACACACACACACACACACACACACACACACACATGCACACACACATGCACGCATTCAATGTACACACTGTTCTGGCTTTCTCTCCACCTTTGTTTCCATTACTCATTCCCTCATCATCATACTTATACCTACCCCCCCCCCTCTCTCTCTCTTATTTTTTCCCCGTTGTGGACATGAGGGAGAGAATGGAAGTCGAGTGTAGTGGAGTAAAAGTATATAGTTGGATCCGAGATGTAGTGAAGTAGAAGTAAAAGTATTGGAAATTGGAAATACTCAAGTACAAATACTGTAAATTTGTACTTAAGTATAGCCTACTGTACTTAAGTACTACTAGTAAATGCACTATAGCTACTGTACTTTCCACCACCCTTCCTCAGCAGTGTCTCCAACTGTCCATGTGGGTTGTCCATGACGAGTCCTATCACTGATGTCCACACCAAGGTGGTTGAAACTGCTCCATCATAAGTGTGGTGTACTGCAAGTCCTCTGCCTAAATCCACAGCCATCTCCTCTCTAATCACAGTATCACTACCACTACAATTATTTGTTATTGTATATATCATATTATTATGTACACAATTATAATAATATCCAAGACAATCGTTTACTCCGTCATCAACTCCGATGTGTTATGCTTCGCACCCTACTGCACCACAGATTGTCTGCATTCACAACTTTTTTCTTTCCTGAAGGTGTTTAATATTAGAGCACGATAAATTATGTATATCCATACAAACATGTCAATTTATGATGGGCAAGCACCTGCTATTTCTGCACAATCAGCGTACTACAAAAGTACAAAGTATATAGTGCTTAACTGGTTAAGTGCCTTCCTCGTTAATGTTGTAGGCATCAAGGCAATTTTGCATCTTCACTGTCAAATAGGCCAATGTTGTTACCTGACAATTAGTTGACTTTTGCTAAAAAAATTAATAATAATAATAATAAAAACTCGGTATCAGTTGATATTGTTATCGGAAATTAGGAGTTGGACAATATCAGGATATCGACAAAAAGAGTCAATATTCCTCCCTAGTCATCCCGACATCCCTATAGTTGTGAGCCCTTTATACATAGTTGTAGAACACTGGTGAAAATGATGTGCGGGTGGACCAGTTGGTGGGTGTCGGATTTATTTATGGTTACGCCTGAGTCAGACCATGTCATATCATAGACCATGATATAAACCTGACATAATAAACCTGATATGCTCAGATATAAGCATACTGTATATCTCCAGAATCTTCCGTCGGATATGTCCATATATGGGCAGAGCATATATGGAAATCCAGTTTTCTTTTGGAGGGGCGCTAGCCCTTCCTATGCACAGCTCTGTGTGTCTGTGTGTCCGTAGCATGGAATGTGATGGTGTGACTGGCTGGCCACGGAATGTGATGATGTATGATCACTATGATGATAAGAGTGCCCCTCACTTCACACGAGTGTGATTTTTGTACAGTATTTCTTTGAGAGGTGCTAGCTAGCCCCTCCAACTAGACATGCACCCTCCAACATCTGGCTTTCGGAATTACGTCTTGTGGCAGGCAAGTCTATGGACTTGTAATGTTTGTTAGAGCACTTTTAACCAGCACGAGTGGCAGCCAAGTCTAGGGACTTTTAATGTCTGTTTACACTTCAGCAAACATATACCTCTCACTTCACATGAGTGTGATTTCTTTTTTAAATCAATACATTTTTAGCCCACAATTTTTTAACCCATTTTCACACGGTGCCAATTGCCAAAGCTGTAATCCTGTGTGCTACTCTTCCTCTGCCAACCTGGGGAGAGCCCTGAACTGAGCTCATGCTTCCTTCAATGCATGAGTAGTGAACAGGCCGCTTCTTATCAGGGTCTTCCCTAGCGTGTGGAAGGAACATGTTATTCCAACCAGTTCCTTTCAGGTGCCCCGGCTGACCAGTGGGAGGCAGTATACCCAGTATGACCCAGTCAAGTAATAGAGGGTTTTAAAGTTTAAAACGTGCAGTTATATGCAATTTTAGAGTCTGTCGCAATGATGCTATAGTGACGAATCTGACGATTCTCTTAATTTGACCGATCAGTCTGCAGCGTTTTCACGTCACATTTGGGTATCACCTCAGCTACACATGGAATCTTGACGGAGGTGATGCCAAAAACGTTCCAGGTGCCGGGTATTACTTTTTCCCCAATGGAAAACCAAAGAAGGTCGAGTTGAGACGCTGCCATGGAGGTGAAAAGTGCCAAATAGACCAGTGGAAGGCTTTAAAGTAATATGAGCGACTGCAACAGAAGCTGTTCATACAAACCTCACGCCAGACTGAGTATTCAAGCAGACAACCATGCAGTTCTGTCATTTCCATCTGAAATGATGGGCAAAACAGACTACACGCACACACACACTCACACGCACACACGCACACGCACACACACACACACACACACACACACACACACACACACACACACACACACACACACACACACACACACACACACACACACAGCAAAAGCACAAATGATGGCTGTGACAGGCCAACAATTGGGTGCTTGCCCAGGGGTAGGCTACTGTGGGAAATGACCTTATTTGGGCCAATCAAAGCAAGGGCTGTGTGCTGTGATGTATTCATATGGTAATCACGCAGGAGGAATCCTGTCAATTTGGTGAGCTGTCAGTAGGTGGCCAAATGGACAGGCACGCACACACACATGCACGCACACATGTGCACGTGCACCACATGCGCGCGCATCACATGCACGCGCACCGACACACTAGACTCGCTAGTCCAATTTAGTTACTTTACGTAGCTACTTTGTTATTAGTGGCACATTGAACATGCAAATGTCACAACGTTTATTGTCCATGCAGCATATCCGCACGCTCATAAATACGGCAAAAATGTACTTGGCCCTCCTTCATGATTATTATTACTCTGTTTTTAAATTGACACGCGAACATGCATGGGAAACGACTTGGTAAAGCATGCACAGTGAAATTAGGTGGAAATGGGAACACATGGAACGAACTTGCCGAGTGAAGGAGAATGCACATGAAAATCTAAATGGATTCCATTAAATGATGTGGGAAGGTCAAGTGAAGGCAGCTGAACAGTATCTGCACTTACCCAAGAATGCCTTCATAAGTGACCAATTGTGAATGGGGCTAAATCATTGGATTTTTTTTCCATTTTTGTTTTTTCATGTCATGGGGCGCCAGGTCCTTCGGGGCGTGCTTTGTAGCCCTGCAATTTTTTTTAACAAAATAAAATATCTGGTGGGTGACTACTAGGCGCACCCTCCCCATTGAACAATTAGACAAGAATAAATACACTCTTTGCACCCCTGTTCTGCTCCTAACAACAACAATGTTTCATGATTTCATCTGTTGCACTGATAGTGGTGCTGCTTGCTTTAAAGGACAACTTTAGTTTTTTTCAACCAAGGTTCATGTTTTAGTTTGTTATTAGATAAAGTAAAAGATGAGTGTTAATCTTTTTTCATTTGCTGCTTTCATTCATTTTAGGGAATTTAGCTGTTTTTGACAGGGGGGCGGGGGCATTCGAGCATGGGTCTAAATATGTATTTTTTAACACAGTTTTATGGTGATTTATTTTTTTATGGTTTACTATAGTCCTAATAAACGTCAGGAAATTACATCTGGCCACAGAAGATCACAGGATCTACTGAATGTGAAGGTAGCCTACTGGGGGAAGGCTTATACTGTGTGTATAGGCTCAATATGTCAGTTTGTCACATTCAATAGATCCTGTGATCTTTTGTGGCCAGATGTAATTTCCTGGCGTTTATTAGGACTATAGTAAACCATAAAAAAATAAATCACCATAAAATTGTGTTAAAAAATACATATTTAGCCCCATGCTCAAATGCCCCTGCCCCCCTGTCAAAAACTGCTAAAATCCCTAAAACGGAAGAAAGCAGCAAATGAAAGAAAATGAACACTCACCTTTTAGTTTCTCTAATAACAACCTAAAACATGAACCTTGGTTGAAAAAAACTAAAGTTGTCCTTTAAGTGGGGGATGTCGGGTGAAAAGAAGCAGCTTGGACTCCTCATGCATAGAAGGAGGCATGAGGTCAGTCCGCTGCCCCCCCCAGGTTGGCAGAGGAAGTGTAGCGCCCAGGATTACATTAGATAATTGGCACTGGGTGAAAAGAAAACTGGGTTACAAAATCGTGGGATAAAAATGTAAGAAAAAAAAAAAAGTGGGGGATGTCGGTCGGGCAACAGGCCTCCTGCGTTGCCTATACTAGGAGAGCCGACCCTTCAACTGGAAGGAAAATAAATAATTCAACAGAAGAAAATAATTGATTGCCAGCCTCCCATTCTTTTCCCTGTTGTCCATCAAAAACCAATAACAAAAAGTATTTTCAGGGTGGACTTAAACTGTGTCCGGACACCCAGCGTGGCTTGTTTACTTTTTAATTCGGCAGTGCAGCTGCCAGCAAGACAACTCCAAGCATCACTCATGCGTTTGGTTGGTACTGTAAATACAAAATAAAATAAAATAAAATGTATTCAATCCTCCTGCACGCGTGTGTGTACACTCCCCGCACATGCATGCACGTGAAGGCCGCTAATGATCTCGCTTGTAGCGCCACCTATGTCCAGACCGGCCCTGCTTCAAATTGACATGCTGTTCAGTTTGACCTACCAGTTTTTGGAGATATGGCTTATAGAATAAAGTCTTGCAGAAAACAGTGAGTTGAGAAAACATGCTTGAAAGGTTCACTTCTGTCGACTCTAACATTACACAGTTGCATGGTTAAGCATTTATTTCATATTTACATGTCGATTTCAGCTCTGACATTTATTTCAGACATGCTCTAGAATGTGAAGAGTCTGTCTGTGCTATTAACTAACTCATTTTGGATAGTAAATACATCCGTTTTTCTCCTGGTGGAAATCTGGAGGATGCACGATGGCCGCCCCTCAGTCTAATCTGGTCACTATTGTCATAATAAGGTTGTGATCATAACGGACATTTTCGAAACCACTTGTTTGTAGCACAGAAGGTGATGATGTGATTGGCTGATGTACAGTATGATGATAAGTGCGCCCCTTCACTGCACACACGTGTGATTGTTTTAAAATGAAACCCTACATGATTATTCTACAGCTGTGGTGGTTCATGAAGGTATTGCATTTGGTCCTTGACCATGCATTTAGTAATGTAGGACTTGTTGTTGATTATTTAAAATGTCTTTCCACTAGTTGAGAAACCGTGAAATGAATGACCTGGTGACCTACCGTATGATGACCGTCCATGTAGTCATTTTTACTGACTACATGGACTAGTTGGAGGTCAAGAAATTCAACAGAAAAAGTTGGAGTTAGAAATCTCAAGATTGGGAAGTCATTATTATTAGTTAAGTATTAGTATAGTCAATGGACCATTGGTTGAGAACCAGTGGGGTGTATACATATGGGATGCAAGTGTTACAGAAGCACTAATCTTATAGCCCATATCCTCACCCAACACAACAGTCGTCCTGTGGGGGCCTAAGTATCTTGCTCATGGCGTAAATGGAACCACATGGACCCATAAGGGTCCAATGTGGTTTAATTTGTACACACTGAGTTATGGGTCCATTTGGTTCCATTTGTACACTCCGGGGGTTAAATTAACACATGCACGCACACACGCGTGCATGCACGCACGCATGCACGCACACACACACGCACGCATGCATGCACACACACACACACACACACACACACACACACACACACACACACACATACACACACATACACACACACACACACAAAGGCTTTTTTCAGGGAGGCGACCTGTCATTCAGTGTTTTTCCTCATTTACCTCATGGCCCCAAAGGGCGTCACATAAAAAGAATAGCAACAACCTCGCACAGGCGACGGAAGCGCTCGCACAAGTGTTGTTTTGGTACAAACTCATCTATTCAGCTCAGGCAGGACTTTTCCTCACCATAGCGACAGGCTCCCGCTTGGCGGAAAAAGCAAACTGCTGAAAGAAAAAAAAGACCCGATCGTTTCACGACTGGCCAAGTTTACATCACACCCTGTAATAAAAGAGGATCTGGTGAAATAGGCAAACACAGCTGCATGGCTGGTGAGCACTATAGCATTGATTAAATGTGATTGCACGGTTTTAAACGCAGCTAGGGGGAAGAAGGATCAAGGTTACTCTACACATCAAGCGTTTTTTAGAACTCTAGCTTCACAGAGTAGGTGGGTACTCTATCCGTCAGACATACAGTACATGAGTACAGATTATGCTCATTTGAGGTAATGAACACAGTCAACCAGATATGAGATATACCCTTTGTGTAGAGAGTGATATTCCACAGCCCAAAGCACGGAAAAACCTAAAACCAACCCCTATTCACTTTCTATATTACTATTCTATATTCTATATTACTTGGACAAATGCAGCTCTGCTCAGATGATCAACATTGGATGACATTAATGAAAAGTAATTGTTTTCAACCTGATCCAGGAACCACATTGCTTAAGAGTTTGCAAAAAGTACAGAGGTACAATCGTGCTAAAAGATTCACAGAAAACGCCCAGAGGCCTTGTTTCCATTGTGGTCCTGTGTATTAAATTCATCAATACAATACTATGAAAGAAATAATAATAATAGCTCAAATTTATTGCACTTTTCTAAGTACTCAAAGTGCTTTACATAATCGACTAAGGAACCAACTGTCATGCAGAATTTGTGTCCCTTACCTGCTTCAAGCATTTTGGAGTCTTGTCTTTTTAGAGAGTAAGTAGTGTATCATTCAACATACTACACCACAAAACATCTGCATATGCACCAGAAGAGCAGGAAAGCAATGTACCGGTATCTTTCCAAAAGGTTAACTTGAAAAATGTTCTCGTTCATCCAAATGTTTGACCAAGCATGCATCGTCTGGGGTGGTCGACGGTATTTCTATAGCGATGTCCCTGAGGAGAACAGCTTTGAGGTGAAAGAGAATCAGTCACGCTCCAGACCTTGGGTTTCCTTCAAAATCAGAGATACTTGGAACTTTTGACCACAAGCACATTTTCTAATCAGAGAAGCACTTTACAGGCAGTCTTCATTCTTCAATATGCAGTAGGCCTATAGTCTGTCAGAAGTAAGTAAGTTCTGAGGAATCTTTGCTCGGCGCTCTGTGCAGAAAAAAACGGATCGCAAGTATTGCTTTGAGATTGTGAGCGCGTTGTGAGCTTTTGGATCTTATGGATCTTCTACTTTTGCTGTTTTTGAGAAGAAATTGAAAGTGATAGTGAATGTCGTATGAATGAATGAATGAATGAATGAATGAATGAATATTTTATTTTCGTGTCCAGACAATTTCTTGACCCATCCCACATGGGATTATCAGACACAACAATTTAAAACAATAACAACAAAGCAAAAACAAAACAAGGACATTCAGGTAGCCAGCCAGCCAGCAACTCATTCAGATTACAGACAGTAGTAGTAAACCCACACAGACCTGTACATGAAATATATAACCAATCTGTAAAACAGAAATGAAATGGATTTCGTTCTCCATCTCGTTCAGATCACATGCAGTATTCACATATCCTGTCCTCCTCAACAACACCCCTATATCTTCCTGTTTCAAAAGTGCAATGGCAAAATGCCACAACGTATCTGTGCACACCATAGAGTATAAAGAAGGATAGAGACTGAACCGGCGTGATAGCTTTCTTTGAAAGTACTGTTCTTCCAGACCACACTTCCAGACCCATTCCCCTTCCACAGACAGGTCCCAGTAAAAGATTTGGCTAGCCACCATACTCGTTGGTAGGCCCAGCAGCCTGTTCCAAAGGCTCACCATGCTAGCCTTCCATTTGATTTCACAGGAGTCCCACCCTATGTCTCCATTAAATGCTGGAATTGGAGCATATTTATGGAGTCCCAAAAATAATCGTATGTGTCTGTGGGTTTTATAAATTTTGAAAAGTATTAACAAGAGTTTGTGACTAAATATGTAAATAATAATAACAATATTATAACATTGGATCTACTGCAACACTTTTTGACCATTTCCGGAAAAATTGCCATTTTGGACATACCAGGTTTACACCCGACGGGAACGATATAATTGTGGCCCAGCAGCAAAATCCCAAACTGAGCACATAGAAAGATATGCTTTTCATTTAGTTTTTATGGTGATTTTTTACAATACTAATTTTTCCTCGTTATGAAAGACGGAATAAATGGCAGAATATTAATGTGGATTGTGGCTCTTTAGAGGGTGTACTGTAGGCCTACTGTTCATGAAGTTAAATGTAGCTGTGTGACTGTATATCTATTACCATTTTTAAATGAAAGTATAGTGGTCAGTTGGTGAATTCCTGGAGAATCAAATCAAAACGACTAGTAGTAGTAATAGTTAACACTTTCAACAATTGAAAGACTTCATCAATCCATTATACCGAGTATGTTGGGCACCAATGGGCAGGCATTTTTACTTTCCATTTTGGTCTGTTTCTGATTTACTGGGTTTGGGAGAGTAGGGGTGGGGGGGGTTCTCTTCCCACTGCCAGCATGCAGAGCTAGTGCAACAACCCATTGGAGCCATTTGGAATTATAAAAATAAGTATGATATGACGCCTGCCAAACTCTGGAAAACAGAAAGGGCTTTGAGAGACGATCTGCATTTTCCCCCATGCAGTCTCATAACTAGATGTTATGGAAACTAAAATAAATAAATAATAATACATTAAAAAAAGAAAATTCACACAGTGATCTGGTTAAAAGTGATGGATTACCCCTGTACACGTGCCTGTTTAATACGCGTCTCGTTCTGGCTCGTGGGAGCAACAGGTTCAGTGCCAGCACTGATCCGCAGCATTGATTGATTTCAGCAATTGTCTTAGTTTTTATTCATGATTAGGATAGGATGCAACAACAGAGATTCAGTTACGGCCTCCTGACAGGTCTTTCAGTTCACTGGTTCCCAAACAGTGGGTCGGGACTCGGGACCCATTTTAATGGGTCCCTTCATTTTTTTGGTTTCCTTTTTTTTGTTTTAATTATTATTATTATTTCAAAACATTTATGGGGGTCCTTGCAAATAGAACATTTGAGAACCACTAGTAGTAGTTGGACTCATAACGTGCCATACCTTAATAAATCGGTGTCATACATATTCTGAAGAAAACCTGGAGACTGACATTCAGTAATTGGGTCTTATGATCAACATAGGAACATTATAATGGTATGTGAAACATAACATCTAATATTCGCCACGGACAAGACCAAGTCCACGGACAAGACGCATTTGTCCGTGCACATGTAGGCATATTGATGACCCCTGGTCAGAGGCTATTAGTTGTCCATCTCAACACAACATGTCGTCTTTTATAACATAACGCAGCCCCTGACTCATTCCTGCTGAGAAGAAGGTTGAGTAAGAGAGGCAGGAAGGGGACGGGGGTGGGTGGAGGTTGCAACATCCACCAGCTGGATGGATGCTGAGGCTCGGTGCAGGGGGAGCGTGAGCGGTGATGAGCGAGTGCCTTGGAGCCCACAACATCCTGTGAGCTTATGGGATATCAAGCTGTAGTGAGATAAACATTAGTTTGTACTACTATGCAGGACGTTCAGCCGGCTGTGTTTTGTACATTTCTCATGAAGAGAGCAGTTGTCTGGACACGAAAGTTGTTTCATACAGTAAGGAATGTAATTAGTCCACTGTGTAGCATCCATTTGAGTCTTTTTTGGGGACACCTCCAGTAGCCAAAATGCATATTAACAGTTTGACTGTCGCAATGCCCCCGAAAATCTGCTTTAAAATGGTGTGAGCCTTTGTCATAGTGTTGAAAAATAATTCAAAGTTGCAATCAACAACAAAGAGTGGAGGAGGAACTGCGTGCCACCACCGCCATTGGAATGCATTGGGCCTCAATTTCCCAGAACCCTTTGCATGCCAACAACTTTACTAAAGTTTTTAGTCAAAGTTTTTAGTCATCCGAACGCGTCACCTATCCCACTCCGATGTAAGTCTTAAAACGTATTAAAAACACGAATTAAACAATGAAAAAGTATTTGGAGGGAACTGTTCTACAATCAATTGAATCGTGTAACTCGTGAATGGGAGGGAAAGTGCTTTAGATTCCCAGATGACATTGACAATTTAAGGACTTTTAACACCTTTAATCTAAGAAAGAAATAAAGAAATAAAGAAATAATAAGACCATTACTGCATCAAAAGTTATCAACAAACTATAAACTGGTTAAACATTGGACAAATTGTCAAATAGTATAAGAGAAAGAGTCTGCTATTTTCACAATATTCATCTGTGGAAGTGTGGAACCGAGTCAAACTACGCCTTAACTCCTTCATTCCAACTTTTCTAGTTTGATATCTAAATTATGTTTGGTGAAGGCTTCGGGAAATTCCAATTTCTCAACAATTACTACTTTGAGAGCATCAATCTCGACCTTCATGGTCGACAAGAATGACAAGCTGTCATTCCAAATGTCTGTGTACGATTCATCTGCAGTTCATATCCACGGCCAATTCAAAGTCATTTGTGCACACATCTCTCCTGCCTATTCACCCACTTATTTCTGCCTGTGTCAGCGTAACCGACACGAGATTGCTAACATTCCTGGCTTCAGTCAGGGTATCCATCATAAGGAAGTAAGTATTAATCCGTTATGACAGCCTTCATAATGTAAAAGTAATGCCTATTCAGCATTATGTGGGGGAGTTGCTTCCACCTGGCTCGGACGAATCAAGACCAGGCTTGAAGATGTCATCGGAACAGTCTATCTGTTCTATTCATACAGAATCTCCTACAGCAGGCTGTTCCAAAAATGTTCAGCTCGAGACCTGTGTTTTATAGGAAAACTTAAAAATATTTTTCTATGATCATTCATGATCTAAGAGAATGTTTAGATTTTCATTTTACAAATCCAAATATTATGTACTGTAGTCCAAATCTATATTATGAGCAATAAGCAGTACTCCAGGTACTTTCCTGAGTATTTATGCTAGTTTTCAAGGTGTCTGTTAATGCACTGGTGCTATATAATATCTAACACCTGGGGTGAAATTATTTACAGACTTGTCAGTGCAATACATGTATGTAACATACAATGTTTGGTATTTTTGGGTGTTTAAGTGCAACAGTAGCACCTGAGGATTGGGCCTATAATATCCATAGCTTGGTTTGGGATATAGTGTTACTTCATTCTCAGATGCAGCTAAACCCACAAGGGTGAGACTTCACTATATTTTATTACTACATGTTTTATTACCACCTTACGTATTTTAGATTGTAGATTTACTGTACATCCAGGTGTGTTTTCCGGATGCAAGCTTTTAACCGTCGGACAGGAAAAGTCAGGAAAACTTACTATAAATCACTCACACACAAAAAACAACATTTCACTCAGTGAGAAACATTTGAGGTTAATACTTACCTGCACAGGTGAATCTTATTGCATTGGATTGGGGTGCCAGTTTCTATACTACCCCATGCGTCCCTCGATTTCTACTGCTGAGCTAGTGGAAGACATAGGCCTACATTATACAGTATTGTGCTTTTGGGCGTCATGCAATGCCACTCGTCATCCAGTGGTGGTTCTATATTATAAAAGTCATGAGAAAAAACAAAGCATATTCAGTAGTGCATGTTCTATCTGACAACAGTGTATAGTTCTCAATAGAAGCCAAGGAGAAGCAGACCAACCACAGCCGCCACAATTAGTTACACTATATTGTATTAACATACAGCTTGGTCAAAATAACGTTTTATCCAAGAATCCACACACACACACACACACACACACACACACACACACACACACACACACACACACACACACACACACACACACACACACACACACACACACAGAGGTAACAAAATTGACCCGTATAAGGGTCCTGTCAGTCCCTTTGGTTAAATCTGTACATTCTTTGGGAGTCGGGCTGATGATTGTACCGTGAAATGTGCTCTAGTCTAGTGGTGCGCTATAGGTACATTGGTAAATGCATGACTGCAGTTGGCACAGATACAGACTCCTTTTGGAAAGTACTGTGTCGGGGAGAATATCGTCTGAGTGCTTTTGTGGAAAACTTGTGTGCCTCTGGCCATAAAAGGGCGATTTGTTGTGCAGTCTGTCCAGGAATCCCGGGTGTCATCAGGTGTGTCTGGGGCAGGACGCATGGTGTGTGTGACTGGGAAACACATTACCACCATTCCTTCAGAACCCTGGCAAAGTGACTCATCTTCTAACAAGGAGCAGTTTGTGTCTCAGTCGTGCGTGTGTGCATGCAGTGTGCACGTATGTTTGTGTGTGTGTGTCTGTGTGAGTGAGTGAGTGAGCGAGCGCAGGCGCACAAATGTGCCTGCGCCTATATGTCTATGGACGTGAAGAGTGCTAATGTGTGGTGCGATATATGAGAGAAAGGGAGACGGAGTGTGAGAGGACAGAAAGACGCATAGACAGAATGGAGGAAAGAGAGGAGAACGGAGAATGAGTTGGAGAGAAAAGGATTGAGAGAGAGAGAGAGAGAGAGAGAGAGAGAGTGAGAGAGACTGAAATGGCCCGGGTCCATGTGTAAATGTGAGCAGGTCAGAGTTTGATCAAACAAACCTTCATTAGTAACGCTGCATATGAAAAGCATAAGGTACTGTACACGTGGTGAATGGAGACTGCACTCCATCAGCACTGTTATTTTACGGCAGACATCGCTGCCAAATAACTATATAAACAGATGTTTGACATCACGTGTGTATGCGTGCACACGCACGCACACTACACTCTCTCTCTCTCTCTCTCTCTCTCTCTCTTTCTCTCTCATGCAAGTAAACAGATAGGCACACACAAAATAACCCCCCCCCCCCCACACACACACACACACACACATGGAGCAATAGATACATCATGCTGTGTTTGTGGAATGTAACGATCTGACTGCGATAAGTCCACGTATAGGATCAACAAAAGTTCAAGATAATCCCTCTAAATGTCAGATAACTTCAGTGGGTCTATTATTCAACCGTGGCACAGATGCTGCATTTAGGTGCATTCAGACGGTATACTGTATAATGGTACATGGCTTTAGAACAGCTAGCAGACATTGGGCCCTGGGGTGTATACAGAACAGATGAGCTACACCTGGCCTACAGGGCACTAATCCATGGAGCCCCTTAGGCCAGGTGTATAGCTAATCAATTTATGGTACACCTCAGTAATGGCCGCGACCAGGGCGGCACCCGTCTGTGCATTCGTCTATACTAGGATAGCAATGCATCTGTTTTCTGGCCACCATGCCTCTGTACAGTCGTGTGCAGATGTGAAACAGTCTGTTTTTTTATGTTTTGGTTTCTGATGCAACGCTAATTCACTAAATGATGTTGACCAATCTGTGAGACATTCAGTACGTTCAGTACGATATTACACATTATTATTGGCACGAGAGTGATGCGGTCAGGAACGAGGCGGAGTCGAGTTCTGCAAGCATCACTGAAGTTTTCTCTGTAATCCTGGAAATACAGACAGAGACAGAGTCCCTGTTTACTATAGACAACTTTTTACCAAACTCAACATACAGAGAAACAAAACTTAACTCTTAAGATATTTGATAGAATAGCGTGCTCTCTCCTCTGCATTATCAGTGCCCAGGGGTTGGCAAAAGGGCCTTTCTGTGTGGAGTTTGCATGTTCTCTTCGTGTCCCCTAGAGTAGGTACCCGGTCCCTCACAAGAAAAGTTGATGGAGTTGGTGTGCTATCATGCTCGTTTGACCACAGGCAGAGAGAGAGCCTATTTCAACCAATCATATTTGTTGGTTGGAAATTTGGAACTACCTATTGTATAATGTAGTAGCCTCGGTCCCAGCCTTACTTATCTGCAAAAAAAAGGTCACAACCTAAGGCAGAGAGTGCATAGCCGGAAGCGTCGGGCAGAACATCCGTCAAATGTATTTCCCCCGGAGAATGTAAACAGATTTGTAAAGTTGTCAATGTAATTTCCTTGAGCGGTACTTCCGGTGTATGAATGTGTGTGTGAATTGGTGAATGCCTTGGATAAAGGCGATATATAAATGCACCATTTACCATTTACCATAATGTTGATCTGACCTCATCAAACCCTGTACACTCAAGACTCCATATGGCCAGTACAGAATTCATTCCATAATTATGTTGATCTGACCCCATATGCCGTAAGTGTCGGGGGAAGTGTCTTGAGTGTACAGGGTTTGATGAGGGCCCAGATAGGGCCTGGCCTTAACACTTACACTTACAATACTGCCACCTGCTGGACGCACAGCTAACCTCAGACTGCCAAGGCGATTTGAAGGCTGCACACACAGGACCCCGTATCCTGTTTTGGGCGTCCATCTTAATGCTAAATAAATAGCGTCAATGCTAGCGAGCTAAAATATAGACATCCTTGCTCTAGAAAGCGCCAATGTTTCCATCTAGACCACCGGATAATCAGCAAAGACCTCAGAACATCGCGCGTTTTATCCAAACCACGGAGAGCTCCGTAGATTTTTAGTTATTCAGCTTTTTAGTCAGCCTTTATAATGGGATGCGGACGGGAGCGAGGTTGCGCAATCCGGTCTAGAGTTTGAATGGAGAGGTATCAGTCAAAAGGGAGACATCGAAGAGGAAGGACGGTGGGGGTGGATCAACATATGGAATGTCAGAACTGGTCAGCTCCATATATGGAGATCTAAGGGTTACTTTAGTTGGCCACTAAAGAGTTAGTGGCCAATATTGATGACATCAGGGATCTTCATTATATGGGCATTCCCTTATAGTATATGGGCTTAATATTGATGACATCAGGGATCTCCATCCTTGATGATGTCATGAGTGGCATGAGGCATGACCATATATGGAGGTGTGGGGTGACGGACGGAGACATTTATAGTTAGATAAGTTCAATTTATAATTAATATACAAAATTAAAACTAAACTAAACTAAACGAATGACATAGTTTTTTTTATCATATTATGATTATGATTCAAAATGTGAGCATTTGAATGGGGCCCGATCTCAGCCCTATTAAATTATTGCGACTGTAGGTCGTAGATTACTATGAAAACCTACAAAACCAGTCAGTCAGTCAGTCCGTCCGTCACTTCTCCATATATGGTAGTCAGTCCGTCACACCTCGTGACATTCTGCATATGGCCGTCTCCATATATGAAGAAACAAATGAACAAATCGGCTTTATGTGGCAACACAAACATTAAATGCCATTGACAATGAAAGGATAATTTATGTCAAATGTGGATGAGAAAATCATCTAAACACAATGCAACTGTTTTTATTCAGCTAGGGGCGCGCTTATCATCATACATCATCATACACATCACATTCCGTGCTATGCCAATCAAATCAAAATCATCACATTCCGTATTACAAACACATTCCGTGCTCAAAGGGACATACACACAAAGTTGTGCATAGGAGGGGCTAGCGCCCCTCAAAAAGACATAAGTATAAGACATAAAAAAACTGTGGTTGTTTTAACTGTCTGCCTGGCAATGGTAGCTCTTCCCAGCCTTGGAAAACAGCTAAGTGATCCCGTGCCCTCATAGCAGAGCATAATTTATGAGTCAGCACTTCTTCTGAATGGAAGGTCAGCCATATTTCTTAATTGTGGATTCAGGCCAGATGAGTCTAACAGCCTTAATGGCGATCCTAATTGAAAAGAGAGCGCCTGGTAACTCTCTTCACCAGCCAAAACAGTTCCTTTGTGTATGCTGAGGAGGCTGGAGACAGACAGACAGACAGACAGACAGACAGGCAGGCAGGCAGGCAGGCAGGCAGGCAGGCAGGCAGGCAGGCAGGCAGGCAGGCAGGCAGGCAGGCAGGCAGGCAGACTGACTGACTGACTGACTGACTGACTGACTGACTGACTGACTGACTGACTGACTGACTGACTGACTCTGAGACCGACGGATTGGGCTTGGAAAAGATCTACCATTCTCCTGTTCCGTCCACATTCATCATTTGATCTGCCAGGGGGTAGCAGTCCAACTTCTCTTTTTAGCTTCTCAGACAACTAAAGTTTATTTCTTCAGAGTGTGCGGGTAGGCTTCAGTGGAATCCTGCATGCTATAGTTGTTACAGAACCTTAAGACGGAGCATTCAAACCAAAAAATACAAAGCAGAGAGGTCCATCTATCTCACTGTTTCATTCGCCAATACTTCGAGGAGCAACATATTACACGCTTGAGTGGTTTATTCTTTATCGCACACTTGAGAGTATGAAACAGTGTTTGTGTATTTTGATTCAAGCAAAGGAATGTTCATTTCCCATATTGTTTAACATGGTCTATGACTCTCAACTCCTCAGTGACATCAGGCCATAACAGTCCGCTCTACCTGCTGTTAGGAATGCAGAATAATACAGTTAATTCCAAAACTCACAAGGGAGCAGACTGGACACGGACAGTAACGAAGAACGTTTTCTTAAGTACATTTCTTGAGTATCTTTTCATTGCTTGTATGTTTTTTGGAAACCTGTGACTTTGACTCCACTATATTCATGTGGAGACAACTGTTGTACTTTTGACTCCACTACATTTCTAGGAAGAAACGCCCGGGACCCACAACCCACAAGAAAAATGAATTGTGTATTAGGCACTAAATCCTTAAAATCATAGTGAGCTGACATTTCTACATTTCAATACAGCAATGCACTTTTTACTACTTCACTATTTTTTAAAGCCTGCATTTTGAATACTATAAAAGAAGTATTTGACAGAGCATCTTCTACTTGCAGTTGAGTTGAGTAATATTTGACCATAAAAACCTATACTTTGTCTCGAGTACTGCTGCCGGTGACTTTGTCCACCAGTGCAAGGGAGCGACCTATGAGGTGGAAATGGGATGAGAGCCACAGTTGGCTGCTTACATATTTCAGGAGGTGGGAACAGTTTGTTCAGAAGCACGGAGAGAACAGTGGTCAGGCTCATGAGCACCTGTAATGTGCAACGCACATGTTGGGGCCAACTTCAAAACACTGGCAGATTGTACCGACTTTTGTTAAAAGCTGCAATCCTTATATGTTTTACTCCCGATGGAGTCAATGTAACACCTGGCATTTGAACCTGTGTTCTAAATATCTACCGCTCATGGTGAATTCTGAGTCAGGGACTAAGAAGGCTAAGTGGGAGAAAAAAGAATTAGAGAAAAGGGAGAGAGCGGGGAGAGGCTATAGGAAAGAGAGAGCTAGTTAGGCCAATTAGGTGTTGGCTACATCTGTTCTAACCCACACTGTTGATTCTTCTGCTGTGGTTTCAACGGGCAGACCAAGTTTTGCATGGAACGGATGAGCTGCGGTCGAGTCCTTTTCTCCAGAAGTTCCCATGCCGGCTTCCAAAAAGCCCGACAAACGTTCAAGAGCCCTCAGAGGCCGCAGGAGTCTAATAGTACCAATGTCATTCGGATTTTAATGAAAATATTTCCCCGCGGCGGTTAATTCTGTCCTGTCTGATCATCTGCGATATAGGACCCAATGCACTGTACAGACAGAGTGAGAGCTGAGAGAGGGGGTGGGAGGCAGTGTTGCCACGTCTGCTTACTATAGCGACTTTGGGCTTGTTATTCTGCAACGTTGCATATTTTCTTTTTTTGTGGAGATGCTTATTTGGGCTTGTTTCAAATTATGTTGATTATTGTTTAAACCAGCAGGTGCTTTTCAGTTGAATTCTTTACTGTTGTTCATTGATCATGCTGAAATGTTGAAACAAGATTCTTGTTTCAACATTTGATATGTTATTACTAATAACATATCAAATGTCACTAATAAGTTATTAGTGACATTTGATATGTTATTAGTGACATATTTATGAAACAAAAAAAGTTGAAAGCGTTTGTGTTGCAATTAGTTTGAGGTTAAACCCTAGATTGCCTGTACTCAAACACGGTAAAATAGCACAGATTGGCATTTCCGTACATACACGCCTAGAACACCCCCAAATCCGTACGTATTACAGTGAAATACGCCACATAGACTGTATCGAACTTGAGCCACGATCAGAAATTTCGAATTTCGGTATAGAGCCGACGACTCAGCCTCTTCCGAGTTGTAACCCAATAGCACATGAATGGCAAATAATGTCAAACCCGATCTCACCCAAACACGGTGAAATAGCACGGATTGGCAATTCCGTACATACTATAGTTAAAGCCACACCTCCGTTGCGGTTAAAACAGTAGTAGTATAATATGTACGGATTTTGGGGTTTTCTGGGAGTGTATTTACGGAATTGCCAATCCGTGCTATTCCATTGTGTTTCGGTGACATCAGATTCATTCCTGGAATGAGTGTTCATATTGCATTTGATTTTGATAATTCATCTTTCAATCTTCCAATGCTAATTACAGAGATATATCGCTTTAGTGGCGGGAAAAACCCTTCATCTTACAACACATGGTAGTGTACAGCACAGATGTCCCTGCGTGCAGTTCACAGTAGAGACTTTATGGACGCGTGAAGCGGTATCACGGTCAAGGACAGTCACCCACAATGCATTTTTCTCACAATCTCTTTCTGTCTAACATCCCCTCTGCGAGCAGTTTGATGTTCTTGGAAGAGAGATTGGACAGATGCTAGACTTGGCTTTCGCACACTTAACAACGAAACATGGACAAAATGAATGATTAAAACAACATTTGATATATTTGGGTTCTCCGAAACCCGTACTTGGCAACATTTGCCACTGTTCTACAAAACCTGGCGCTCAAAAATTGGAAAGAGGAAAGGTCTTTGGCGAACACGCACAGTTATTGGAGTCTGACTGGAGTGCATCAGGCTAGTCTGGCTAATCGCCTAGCCACTATGGCAGCTGAAAGGCTTGATTTATACTAGTTTGCGTGCTGATGTCGCACACTGAATACGGCTGATCTACAAGCTGACAACACACCGTGCTGCGACGCTTTGAGAGCGAGAGTGTGTATGACACCGACACACAAACATAAATCTGACTTAATTTGGCTCAGGGCGTTGATGAAGTGGTCAGGTTCAGTTCTGTTCTGTCACAATTATTTATGTAATGTAATTATGTGTTTCCTCAGGGAAAGCACTAATGATTAATTGATGAAGAGCTAAGTGTACAAAATGTGTTTATTTTTTGTTGCCACTGCTGATGCAGCTTGGGTAATAAATATTTTGAAGGAGGATGGACCCCATCCTAACTCATGTTGGATGGGTGCATCGTGTTTGGGTTTACAATGTGAACCTGAAAGGTACGACTTCAAAAACATCGGAAACTGGACAAAAAATGTAATGCCACACACATGAGAGTCCAACCTCAGTTTCATGAAGCCCAACACACACCGTCTGTGAACGCCGCACATCAAAACAGCCGCCTCCGTTATTTTCAATGAACCTATCGCGCTGGCATGCGTTCACGCCTCGCCTGACGCTCCGATACACCGCTGTTCTATTTTCCAGGCGTTGCTGTGCGGCCTCCATCTGGGAATCCGTGGGCGTGGCTGGCCAGCCGCACGTTAGCGCGCCGCGTCCTGTGGGTGTTGCTGTGCAGCTATGACGCGCGGCAATACTGTGCCGCGTCGCTGCGCACCCGCTTCACAGACGGTGTGTGTTGGGCTTTACCTACTAAATGCAAGCTCATAAACGAAGGAACGGACAGAACATTATCTGTCCAACTCTGAGTTCTGTCTCTTGTCAAATTAAAATGTCTTGTTTTTGTCACCAAATCTCACTCAAGGGGGTGTTTTGTTGCATCAGGGCTAAATTAATTTCACATTTAGTTATTCAAATCCTGGGGACTGTTTTCTATTGTGGTCCTTATGTGTATTAAATGAATGACTCGCCTCAATCTCCTTCATGCTTCAAACCACTATAGCCCCCCTCGCCACGCCCACTCACATTACAGCTGTGTAATAATCACTGAGATCACACTGGTCCTTCATTAAAGAAATGCAATTCTTATTGAATTTCTGCAGTCTGATTAGAGACTGAGCAGGAAGTGGAGTCACTTCAGTTGTTTCAGTGCATGAACACCACAGTCATTTGCTTCTACTGTGTTTATGGGATGTTTACTCTCATAACGTCATAAGTAAGGTTTTTACATCTCAAATTAAAGTACACAAGAGCCACATTTACAATAGACATAATATTCAACAATAAAGTAGTAATTATTAGGTAAATAAAAATAGCAGTGCGGGTGCCAATAATGGCCTTGTGGTTAAGGCGCATTCCACATAGAGACTCTAATAAGGGTTTGATACAAGTGTAAAATGCATTTCACTAGTAAGAGACCACACCTCTACTCAACAGTTAACAGTTTATTGAAACAGAATGAGATGAATGTGGAATGGAGTGAGGAACCCAAGGTAGGGCGAGACTCAGGGTGGGGGCGTAGTCTCTGGAGCTGACAGCCATCTTTGCTCTACTTGGGATGAGTGGTTGGTCGTATCTGCTCCGTCACTGCCCCCCCTGGATTCCTAGAGAATCGAGGCAGAAGGAGGAGCTTGGGGTGGAGGAGGATGGCAAATTTGAAGAATAGTGAAAATAGCCGATCTACAAGTGCAGTACTCACTCACAACCCATGTTTGGTCTGTCATCAGAACAAACAACTTGGTTGAGAGATCGCAGGTGTATTTATACTGTGATGATTGCACCAGGGATTGGCTGTGGTGAGAGGAGGCGGGAGGTGATTGAGAACAGAGTGGCAGTGTTAAGCGGAGGCTGGCCGGTCTCCACTCCTGAAACTATGTTGTATTTAATACAACTACCCTAAAAGTAATGCATCATATACTAGATTATCTGAAATGCTACGGCCACACAGTGCAGTAGGTGTTGGTCAGAAACGTTTGCCTGACTGGCCTTAGAGAGAGAACATTGTAGTTCTTTCGCAGTCCTTGTCTCCCACCGCTGATGACTCAGCTGGCATTGTCTGCTTGATTTCTGCTCATTGAAATTCAAAGCAGACATCAGTAAAAACTGGAGTAATACTTGCTTAGGTAATGTCTGCTGCTTAGCATGAAAGCGCTGTGTTCTACAGTAACGCCCTTGTCCTCCGGAGGGACAAGCTTTCTTAATGTACGTCCTCCTTTGCAGTCTCCGAGTGACAGATCTGGACTCTTTCTTATTTCTCTGGTCCTCTCTCCTCTCTTGACATAATGGACAAATTTGAGATATGTTTTACTTTACTTGAGCATTTCCAATTTTCTATATTTTTACTTCTACTCCACTACATCTCAGAGGAATATATGGTACCTTTACTACAATTATATGAAACCTCAAGTTACTGCTTACTTTATAAAAACATCGTCACAAGGTGTAAAGCGGCGACACGTTGTGAGCTGATATTTTCAATGGATTCTTTTCTTTTTGAAAACTTGTTAAACCTTGTGAAACCTTCTTCATGAACATGAACATTTGTAGCCTACTTTCAGTACATTTTGATGCCAAATATCTTCGTACTTTTCTCTCTTAATTGCCATAATGTTTCAAGTGTGTGATATTTACAATGTTTTAGTACGGTTGTTTGAAACATGGCAGCCTCATAACCATGCTGTCCGGTGACGGAAAGAGGAAACACAGGAAGTTCTGAGACGTGCTGGGCAGGAGGCAGAGAGATATTTTGTTACATTCTAAACAAGCAAACTACTATACCACAATTTATTATAATTTCCAATAGTAGCCATGCAGGACAACTTCACGTGTTAGACACGTTAGCGCTGTAATTTCTGTAATAGGCCTTTGTGGTGGATTTCACATTTCGACCACCTGCTAGACTCTACTAGACGATGGCTCACATATAACACTGGACTCCATAAAATATGTCTGACAAGCAGAGAATGGAATTCCAGTAAAGGCTATCCGTGGTTTTGACTTGTTTCTCTTGTATATTTTGGTGGACACCTGAAGGCCTCAGGGGTTTTTCTTTTGTCTGTTTTCTCTGGCCTTAAAGGAAGTTAAAATTAGACTTAGCCTTTGACTCCCACGAGCTTCACTTAAATCCTACAGTATATTTAGGCCTACAACATTTCTGCATCAGTAGTGAAAGTTGGTGGTCTACAAGTTCACAACCCATCACAACGCATCCGGCACTAACTGGAAATGAAATTTGCAACTACGTCGTGTAGCAATTGCGCTGCACCTATCTAGCGCCGTCTTGGAAGATGGCCCAATGTGAGCCTCTTCAGATTGACAGCCATGTCATCTAAACTGTGGTTTATGACGTCCATGGTGTTTAAAATGAACAACACTGCCACCCATGCAACATTAAGCAGCAAAGAGTCCATTTTCTTTTTTGAAAAACACCCAGTTATGACTTTAAATTTGCCATTCAAGTTCTAAAAAACAAGAAATAGGTATTCTTTGCCAATAGTTTATCCAAGGTATTGACGTACACAAGCAATGTTTGAAAGGGTAGAGTAGCAATAGGGCTCTCATTTTATATGGTGGATAACTGTAGACTACTTGTTTTGGGGTTAAAATGCAATTTTTAACGGGGTCATGTTTAATGCAAGGCAATCAGGCAGCCTTTTAATTTGTAATGTGACATATCGAAGGTTACGTAGGTAACCATGGTTATGTGAGCGATTGGATCACTCCAATATTATGATAGTTCCTCCGCTAGGCTGAGCATCGAGCGGACTTACCGATGATTCCCGTGCTAATACACTTTCCATACACTTTTCATTTCCCCTTCCTCGTACCCTTCCGAGGCGCGATAGATCTCTGCGACTAGATTGGAGTGATCCAATCGCTCACATAACCATGGTTACCTATGTAAGCTTCGTTATGTACAGTAGCGCTATATTGGATCACTCCAATATGATAGTAAAGTACCAGATCAGTCGGAGATCTATCAATGAGAACAGGAGCCAAGCCCTCCCCGTGGAAGCGGCCAGCCCCAGCTCAATCACACAGAGGGCCCACTGTCTCCGAAGGAGCAGAGGCAACCCTCAAAACGGCTTGTTCCAACCGATTCTCAGGGACCACATTGACGCGGTAGAACCTGGTGAAGGTACTAGGCGACGTCCAGCTGGCTGAGGCACAGAAGCTGCGCCCAAGAAGTAGCCATGCCTCGAACCGAGTTTGCCACCACCGCGGGCGGCAGAGCCTGCCCGGCCAAGCGGTCAGCACAAGCAATGGTATCAACAAGCCAAGACTATCACCATAGCATACGAAGAGCTGATCAGTCAGTCTGATCACCTTCGGCCGACAACGGAATTGGAGTTTGTACCCTCTTAGGACTGTGTCCAACACCCAAGGGGACTCCACGCGCTACAGTACAGTACAGTACAATACAGGGACCCCCTGGGGACCCCCACATGCAGTTGCACCACTCACTTTTTTTAAACACAAAGGGGTTCCTGCCACCAAATATTTTCAGATGGGGGTCCGAGGCCAAATATGCATCCTATCTGTCTGTCTTTCTGCAGTAAATGGTGCATTTACAGTTTTTATTTATTTATTCTAAAACGCTTTACATATAGATTGTGCATTACATTCACCCATACATTCATAAATCGATGGCGGAGGAAACCATGCAAGGTACCTGCACATCGGGAGCAATTAGGGGTTGCTCACGACACTTCGACACTAACTCTGAGGGTGCCCGGGATCGAACTGGGCCACTCTACCCCTGAACCACTGCCGCCCCCCTGTACCTAGTACCTACCTATACTACCTTCTTTTTGATTCCATCATACTTATGTTTGTGCAGGACAAGCTACTACTGCTCTGCAAGCTTTTACTGTACACTTTGGATCCTGCAAAAGCAAAAAAAAAAATAGTGGGACACACGTCAGCCCCCTTGTGGGGGCCCCTGTATAACTGTGTGTGTGTGTGTGTGTGTGTGTGTGTGTGTGTGTGTGTGTGTGTGTGTGTGTGTGTGTGTGTGTGTGTGTGTGTGTGAGAGAGAGGGAGAGAGAGACAAAGACAGAGAGACAGACAGATGGGTGGGTGGTGCTTTAGTTATGGGGGGACAGGGTGTACTGAACGTGCACAGTACTGTACATAGTGTGCACGTGTACCTCCTCTAATGCAAGCTACGGACGGTAGATGTCGGTTTGTGTTTGTATCCAGGCTGCCTGGGTGTATGCGTGTATGTATGTTTGGCATTATGCATACATGTGTGTGAGCTAGATCTGCACGTGTTGCATGTGTGTGTGTATGTATGCATGTGTGTGTGGACATTGCATTTGACTTGTCAGCGCAGCTCCAAGCCAGGGAACAAGCCAAAAAGAAGCGTTAGAACATCGGGCTATTTGAAAACGGCAGATAGCAGTTGTAGATCTGCTATTTTCAAAAGAAATACCTTGAAAATGTTTTTTTTTTTTTTTTTTTTAACAAAATAAGGAATGTTTTTGATAATTTGTTTACAATACAAATCGGGGGTGGGGGTCCCTGGTGAAAAATCTTTTCAGATGTGGACAAAAACATTATTTTGGGGGTCAGCAACATTTAGGAAACTGACCCAAATAAGCAACTTCACTTATAGAAACAAGCCCAAGAAACTGCAAGCCGTAACTGACAATATTTACAAGCGACTTCACAGAAAAAAAACAAGCGCAAAGTCACTTATAATAAGAAGTCATGGCAACACTGGAGAGAACTACGGGCTGTATGCATGTGTCGAGGTCCGTCTGGCTCCCATGGTTTCTGTCTCTTCCCCCTCCCCTCTCTCTCTCTCTCTCTCTCTCTCTCTCTCTCTCTCTTTCTCTCTCTCTCTCTCTCTCTCTCTCCCTCCTCCCCTCCTCCCTCCCTCCCTCCCTCCCTCCCTCTCTCTCTCTCTCTCTCTCTCTCTCTCTCTCTCTCTCTCTCTCTCTCTCTCTCTCTCTCTCTCTCTCTCTGTCCTCCCTCTTTCCTGCTCTACATTCTGACTGCTAACTCAGCGCCACCTTGCTTTCACATGAGCAGCAGCACTCCGCTCTGAAGCTCAACGTTTTCTACACAGTGCACATATAACCATGTGTGTGTGTGTGTGTGTGTGTGTGTGTGTGTGTGTGTGTGTGTGTGTGTGTGTGTGTGTGTGTGTGTCTGTGTGTGTGTGTGTGTGTGCACGTGCGCATGTCCATTTCTAACCACTGCACTCAATTACTGTATGTGAGAAAAAAGCCACAAACGACATGGTGCCAATCACAACCATCTCTGAGTCCAGTCCACTTGCATACGTTTGAGATAATGTTCTGATTACGTCTTATGAGTCTCTGCAAGACTTCCACCTACACTTATAACTATAGTGCTTCAAAATCATAGAAAAAATAAAATGTCAATGTTTTTAGTAGGGCCATCATTTACGGCCATACATTCACAAATGAAATGTTTACCAAATCGCAAAAAAAAAACAAAAAACAGCCGTTTTCCACTTTGTAATCTTGCGTGGGAAGCGCCTTTGAGGAGCAGCCCTTGTGTCTGTCTGTCTGTCTGTCTGTCTGGCTCTCCCTCTCAGGGTGTGGTTTAATATCCTGTTCTCTGTGTTGTCGTTGGTTCTCTCTCTGTGCCCAGTAGACTACTGAGACTGCGGTCAGCAGCGGGTCCAACGCATCATGATCCAACGTGTTTAAGAGAGGTTAAGCCAGTTGAGGACTTTCAATGGTATACAGGCAGGTCACACAATGTACATGACATTGTTGACATGTGTAATTTTAGAGTTTTGCTATTCAAAAATAGCAGATCTGTACTACACTGTACACCTGCTATTTTGAAAAATGTTTTGAAAAATCTTGAAAGTTTGTGAACATTTTCAAAAATGTTTAAAGGACCACTTCACCACTTTTCAACCTATCTTCATATAATAGGTCCTCACTAATAATTATGATAAAATGGCACGATTTTTTCTACTCAGTCTGTGTCTCATAATAGGGCTGTGGGCAGTTTAGAAACCGTCTTCCAGTGACATCATCATTAGGCAGATTTCTTTTTAAACACGATTTCTTTACAAAAATGTTTAGATTTTCATTATCGTGAGAACGATGGCTTCCATTTTCGCATTGCAACTTTTCAGGACTTGAAAGCCTGCAGTTTCTATTAGCTTGTATTCCCCATCGATGATGTCACTGGAAGACGGTTTCTGAACTGCCCACAGCCCTCCTATGAGACACAGACCGAGTAGAAAACAATTGCGCTATTCTTTCATGATTATTAGTGAGGACCTATTATATGAAGATAGGTTGAAAAGTGGTGAAGTGGTCCTTTAACACAAATCTTCTCTTCAGATTTTTTCACGGCAATATTCATATCATTTTGGGGCACGAAATAGTTTGATAACATTTGGTAGAGTCGGCCTCCGGTCTGAAAAGGATAACTGTTGTCAGAAACAATCTAATCTACTCCCACAACACTTTCCTCAAGGCAGCCGTTCAAAAGATAGCATGAGTCACAATAACTGAGGTATTAAAGCCCAACGTGGTGTGAAGTGTCACTGCCTCCCGCCAAACGTAGGAGTGCTGATTGATGTTATGGTGTTTTTTAGCAAATCACATCTCACCTCCTTATTACGTTGTGAGACAAAGATAATGGCTGGAAACAAACAGAAACAGATGACTTGGTGTGGTGACGAGGGGGGGATGCAGAGGGACAGACAGAGGGAAAGAAAGAATTACAGAGAGTTGTAATTGTCATACAAGTTATTAACTGTCACTAATGATTTAATTGCGTGTTGTTTTGTATGGAACATTGGTAGGCCTGCATTGGTAGGCCTGCATAAATACATTTGATTTGATTTGTTATTTGAGCTTTTACATTTAAAAAAATCGCTGCCTTTCAAGCTGCATTATACACACGTTTCCTCTTCTATCAAGGTTTTAAGTCTCCTCTTCTATCAAGGTTTTAAGTCTCCTCTTCTATCAAGGTTTTAAGTCTCCTCT
This sequence comes from Protomyctophum parallelum, assembly GCF_964188405.1. Lineage (NCBI taxonomy): Eukaryota > Metazoa > Chordata > Actinopteri > Myctophiformes > Myctophidae > Protomyctophum > Protomyctophum parallelum. The sequence goes on from NC_139714.1 coordinate 3,905,627, forward strand.
TCTATCAAGGTTTTAAGTCTCCTCTTCTATCAAGGTTTTAAGACAAGTTTCCTGAGCTGATATTTTTTACCATTGAGCTGATACATTTAATCTTGAACTTCAGGTCAAACTTGGAGTCGATCTAAATGAGCACGATCTAAATGTCTCGATAGAAGAGCAGGGAGACCAAATACAACCACCCCGATTGTATAAGTTATGTTGTATTAACATACATACAACATACATAATGTTCTTCTGTCGTATGTCCTTACACCTTCAGCTCTGTTGCAGCAAGCCAGTCCAGTGTGTCAATTAAGCCGCAATCACCATTAAAAGACAGTGGACATAATGTAATTTCTCTCAATTTTATCCATCTGTTTTTATAACGAATATCAAATAAGATTGTGATTATGGCTTAAAGAAATTGTTATCAGGCAATTATTGAATAATTGCGACAGGCCTAGTCATGATACTATAGCTCAGACAGCATGCATGCACACACACACATACACACGCACACACACACAAAAACTCCCCATGCATCTTCCCAAATAGTTGTGAGTGAGGATATGGGTCACTTGCTAAGTGTGCACACACACACACACACACACACACACACACACACACACACACACACACACTGTGCGTGCGTGTGTGTGAGTGTGCGTGTGTTGGCCCCAGGATATGGACGTTGAGTTCAGGTGGTTAACTGTTCTTATAGAGATTAACCATTTGAACCCCAGCATCCACATTCTGCTGCGAACACAGACAAGAGCAGATCTCAGAGTAGGCAGGGCTTGCACCCGTACCCTCACATGCACCTAGTTATAGCTTAACTGGCTTTTAGTAATGCACAAGTCTGGACTTAAAAGCCAACTATAGGCTAAGTTTGAACTTGGTGTGAGGTGGTGCAACCATATGTAGACTGAAGCAAAGCTGTCCACGCATCTCAACATAAGAGGCTTTGAGTGGCTATAGGTATACTGTATACGGATGATGACAAAATGTCTTGGTTCCAGAACTTCCTCAGACAGGCAGGCAGGCAGGCAGGCAGGCAGGCAGGCAGGCAGGCAGGCAGGCAGGCAGGCAGGCAGGCAGGCAGGGAGGCAGGCAGGCAGGCAGGCAGGCAGGCAGGCAGGCAGGCAGGCAGGCAGGCAGGCAGGCAGGCAGGCAGGCAGACAGACAGACAGACAGACAGACAGACAGACAGACAGACAGACAGACAGACAGACAGACAGACAGACAGACAGACAGACAGACAGACAGACATAAAGCTCAGGTGGACAGCTGAATAGATGAGGAGATAAGGAAAGATATGCATCAGGGGGAAGGCTCAGGCAGACAGACACAGTATGTCAATCTCTCACACACACTCGCGCACGCACGCATGCACGCACGCTCGCACGCACGCACGCACGCACGCACGCACGCACGCACGCACGCACGCACGCACGCACGCACGCACGCACGCACACACACTCCTCAAAACACATATGGGCTATAGCTTGCGCCACCCCTTAACCCTTATCCGTAAACTAATTTGCCATTTTTTACTATTTTTAAAAACCTTTTGAAATAGTTCAAAATCGATGTACAAGCTCACATGTCTCTGTGTAGATTGGCTAGTTGAACTATTTTAAAATGTTTTTCAAAATAGTAAAAAAATGGCAAATTAGTTTAGGGATAAGGGATAAGGGTGGCGCAAGATGCAGCCCTATAGGCTACTGACTACTCATCTGCCAAAATAGTTGAGTGAGGATAATATTGTCCAGTCTCCTAAGGGGGCTCCCACGAGTACATGTGTGTGTGTGTGTGTGTGTGTGTGTGTGTGTGTGTGTGTGTGTGTGTGTGTGTGTGTGTGTGTGTGTGTGTGTGTGTGTGTGTGTGTGCGTGCATGTGTGTGTGTGTGTGTGTGTGTGTGTGTGTGTGTGTGTGTGTTGGGGGACAAGGGGGACATGGTCCTGTTGGACCATAGGGAGGTGCTGGAGAATTCTCTGCCCAGCCAAGTCTCTTCTCCTCTGGTCATACACTGAGCCAACACAGCCTGGATCCATCCTCCAGCCCTCTCCCTCTCTCTCTCCCTCCCTCTCTCCCTCCCTCTCTCTCTCTCTCTCTCTCTCTCTCTCTCTCTCTCTCTCTCTCTCTCTCTCTCTCTCTCACTTCTCTTCCTCCGATCCCTCCCTCCCACCGTCTTGCCCCCTCCTCCCTGCTTGTCTCTGACAGACAGGCTATGGGTGCAGTGCCACGTAGCTGCTGAAGTTATTAGAGAGAGAGAGAGAGAGAGAGAGAGAGAGAGAGAGAGAGAGAGGCTAAGCACCTCCACGTGGGCTAATACACTTTCTCTCATTTTGCTTTCAGAAGATTTTTTTGTCTCAGTGCACTCCCCCCCCCCCCCCCTCTCTCGTCCAGTCCAGGTGGAATTCATAGGAAAACTAATGGAATATTCTCACTTGTTGAAAAGGAGGTTCGGGACAGGAGCATATCTTATTTCTCTGTGCAAAGTGTTCATGACTCACCACAGCTTTGCATGTGTGCACGCACGCACGTGTGTGCGTGCACGCTTGTGCACACTCATGCATCGTTCACTTTCCAGTCTGGTGTGAGCCTTAAATACCCCACTCTACCCACAAGATAAACTTCCTGAAGCATATGCATTTTGATTGCCATCATTTCATATTTGGCAACTGGAGCAGAGCCAGATTGAGTTCTTAATGTGCTGTGTATGTATCTCATGTGCTGAAGAGCTGTGGGAGCCAAGCGCTTGAGAATGCATTGCCCTATACATTATTGCCATCTAGTGGTTCTTTCAGTGATAGCATGTTTAAATGTAATCACTGAGGCCTTTGTATTGACCTTTTTTGTTTACAGAAGGCTAACTGCTTGGCAGATGAGGGCGGAGAAGCATTCACCTCAGAATAGCTGCAACCACTGAAATAAACTTCACCGAAGTAAAAACACTATTTAATCTGACTCCTTTGCCAAATTACCCAGTTTTTGCGACCCACAGACATCATGACGTCAACGTCACCTGATTAAAGAAAATGCAGGGCTAAAAAAGAAAAACAACATGTGATGCACATTGAGGGCAACGAGTTAAACAAAATAAATAATCACACCCAGTGTGAAGTGAGTGGTGCATTGCCTACCCAGGTGTTGAAGTAAGGGTAAAGGTCCTTTCAAACGGTTTGATTTAATGCGCCTATAGTTCATTTTCAATGAGACCTGCGTTTTTTTTTCTGTACGTGCAATTTTGCCCCAACTGCTGATTGGGGCAAAATTGGGACAAACCATTTTCTTACCTGTGGACAAAGTTTTTGGGTCAAAGAGGGAGTGGGACACTGGAAACAAAGTTAAAGTTAAAGATCTACAAGTCTAAATGTTGTGCCGGTTTATTTGAACAGAAGGGATCTTGTAAATCACCCCATTATTTGGTCAGTCTAGTGGGAGGGGCCATGGGGGTATATAAGGGCTGAACGCCTGCCATGTTGTCAGTCTGCATGAATGTTCTGTTTTATTAAAAACTATAACAAGTTGGGGAGAAAACAATTGTACAAAAAAACTCCATTGTTAGTGAAGTTATCTGGAATTACTTAAAGATGGAGTGCCATGATCCCCTCCCCCCCCTAAAACATGAGGTACTATATTATACTAGGAGGATTGGATTCTTTAAAAAAAAGTGTACAGAAATGTTTTATGTGGCCACACCCACCAGTTCATTAAGTTACCTGGTACCTCAGCACCACCCACCTGAACTTAAGCCTCGCCACAGCTGTGGCCACAGTGTTATTTCGATTAGTCCTTTTGACATAAAGGCTTTCAGCTTTCAGGAAGAAACCAAAAATACACAGGGAAGACATATTTTAATATTGTAACCACACCTGGGGGTCTATTAGAGTAATGTTAACTCCATAGACAGATGCAAAAGAGAAAAAGTACAAACATCACAGCATCTTTAAGACATGTTTAGTAGTGTTTTCATTTGCTACCTGGTCATCGAACATCATCTTGATTATTGATGCTCCACATATATCGACATCTTGATCATGGGCTTTCCAATGGAATCTCCCTCGGTACACATGCCCACATAGTACCATGCTACAGCGCTGACTAACTTGTTTATGGGAAGTGCTTTAACCGAGAAACACTTGGATACGAGCCTGTGTGGAAACCAAGAGGCTCTCGTGGGATTCCTAAAGATCGTTTCACCGCAGCCAGTGAACCAGGCCCCAGAATCGAAATCACTTTATATCCCTCCCAATATGCACGGCCGGGCACAACCCAGCAAGCAAAATACATAGTCAACACATTTGTTTTTCATTTCAAACCATGATGTCAATTCCTGGATATTTTTTGTTTTTGTTAGTTTTTGTTAGTTTTTTGTTTAACCAATTGCAGTTGGAATAACAAATAAAAGGATTGTGCTATCTGCACTATTTTGAAAGAAAATATTTTTGACACAAATGTTTGATTTGCTGCCTTCTGCCTACTTGTGTGTTGTGAGACAGTGTTTCAAATATCTGGAGACAATAAACAACCAATATACTGTACATGTGCAAATAATTCAATATAACTACTAGATACTATATCGTTGCTGTTGGGCAGAAAACACCGTCTCCAATGCCCAGCAATGTGTGTATGTCTGTCCGTCCGTCCGTCCGTCCGTATGTCTGCCCGACTGAGTAGGACCTTTGACCCCTGTCTGAGTAGTAGGACCTATTGACCCTGCAGCTGCTTAAGTCAACAAATGTGATTGGCTCCAAGGCACTCCAAGGCACCACACACACTATAACACCATATTGTAACACACAGTCACTATGACACTAAATAAAAAAAGACATCGCATGGATGCACCTGGGACGTATCCTCAGTGATGTTTCCTGAGGTCAACGGGGTTTCGGGTCTACCAACATCATACCCCTCACTCAGGCGACCCTGATCAAATCCAGACTTACGTCCCAGTAGCTACCCTCGATCAGTCCATCAGGGAATGAGCAAGGCCACACAATCCGTTGCCCCGGAACTACTCTGCCAGGACTGGGAGAACCAAATTCTGGCGCGTGGAAGGACTAGGCTCTGTGGGTTGACTCCTGTCCGGGCCCCTCCTACGTCTCACCAGGTCCACTCCTGCTCTCACCAGGCCCAGGACCTGTGCGTTGCACCAGACTCCCAGCACCAGACACTCCATTCAGGAGTGGTGGATTATAATGGCCCTCCTAAAAGGCCTCACCGAGGTTTGTTGGGCTTCCTCCTCACGGAAGACACAGGCTGGGGCGCTAACCCATACTGCTCACTTTAACACACTATAACTATAACACATATAAAAGTATATTTCCATCAATTATTTTTCAAATTAATGCCTTACACAAATGATAAATCATACTACAGCATCACACAAAAGCATCAAAAGTAGAAGATTCACTCGTAACACTGCGCAAAGCAACACACTTTGAGCATATTATGCTCAAAGCATGTCGCTTTTTGCACATAATATACTGTAATTGATCTGCCACTTATGCTATATTTGAATCCTGAAAACTAATAGTTTTGGACATATGAGGTTTCCACCCACCAGGGACAATATTATATTATTTTATACTATAATAGCTATTATGCATTTCTATAAAGTCGTAGAAATACCCTTTACTGATTGACAGGGGGGTTAAATATCCGCTATGAGTGTTATCTTTTTTAATAATGCAGTTACCGCAGTCCCTGTCAGGACGTAGAAATGGTATTGCGTATGGGCTACTATGTTAGTCCTGCTTTGGGATTATGCTGGCATGAACACAGTCAACACAGAAGTGTTGTTTTCGTCGACTAATACTATGACGAAAAATGTTTGTCAACTACCTTTTTTCACTGACAAAAACTAAATAAAAACTAAGCCATGATGACTAAAACTATGACTAAATATACTGACAATTTCGTCAACAAATACAAACTAAACTAAAATGTTAGGAAGGGACTAGTGGACAAGAGATCCACTATAAGTAGAAGACACAAGTCATTTTACACTTGGTTGCATTCTGAAAATAGCAGATCTATAAGCTCACAACGCGTCACGCTGCGACACGTTGTGAGCTTGTAGATCGGCTAAATACAGTCATTGATGGCATCTACGCCCACCAAAATACATTTTAGTCGACTAAATCAACTGTAGATTTAGTCAACTAAAATCTTATGATATTTAGTCGACTAAAACTAGACTAACACTAAAACATTCCAGGTGACTAAAATGTGACTGCAACTGAATGAAAACTATGAGACTATGAAGAGACTATGTCGAAACTAAAATCAGAATTTGCTGTCAAAAACAAGACATTTACCTAATACATTTGTGCTGCATACTAGGCTGATTAGGCAGAACTGATGACGTATCAGTATACATCAGATCAGATTAAATCATGATTTATACTTTTCATCGTACTATATTTGAATAGATACAACATAGATGTACCGTATAAGGGTATATTACACTAAGGTAATTTATATGGATATGGGCTATGGTTCATAAAAAAGTGACAATAAAATGTAGTCCTCAAGCCCTAAAAATAGTGAAAATCTACAACTTACACTTGAGTGTGGTGTTGCGACGCGTTGTTCAAAATTATCGTCATCGGGGCACGGTGGCACAGTTGGTAGTGCTGTCGCCTCACAGCTAGAAGGTCCTGGGTTGGATTCCCGCTCGGGGCGCTGTGGGTGCTGGCGGCGTGTTTCCTCCTCCGCGTCATCAGTGCCCATACCCGAGGCGGTGTTGGTAAAAGGGCCTTTCTGTGAGTTTGCATGTTCTCCCCGTGTCCCCTAGGGTAGGTACCCTCACAAAAACATGCAGTAATCCTGGTCTCTAAACTACCTCCCCCTGGCCAGCCGGGGCGCCTGATGGAGGGGAAAGGAACTGGTTGGAATAACGTGTTCCTTCCACGCCCTACGTCCAACCAGGGAAACTCCCCCTGTCAGGTGTAAAGGAGCAACTTGGACACTCAAGCATGAAGGAAGCATGAGTTCAAGTCCGTTGCTCTCCCCAGGTTGGCGGAGGGTGTGTAGAGCCCAGGATCACATTAGATAATTGACACAGGGGTGAAAAATGGGTTACAAAATCGTGGGATAAAAATTTGTTCAATCTTTTTTTATCGTCATCAAAACTAAAGTTAAAGTACCAAAAGTAAAAGTACTCATTATGCATGCACTCATTATAAATATACATTGGGAAAAATTTAAGATTTACAAGCTCTTGTACAGCTGCTATTTTCAAAATGCCAAAGTATAGGTCTGAACTGGTTTTGTTATAATAATACAAATCTAAGTATCGAGTAACAAAGGTCTTCAAATATTTATAGTGGAGTAAAACATAACAATAAAATATTTGCCTCTGAGATGTATTGGAGTAGAAGTAAAAGTATAGAAAATTGGAAATGTAAAGTAAAGTAAAAATACATTAGGCTGCTTGAGTAAATGTACTTATAGTTACTTTACTACAGAGACAGGTTGATCACAGTACCTGTCCTGTCCTGCCACTCGGACCCTGCACACTTTCCAGGGTTGAAAGAGACGATAATGGCACAATATTATGCAATGCATTTGGATGTTTTAATAGTGGAACCACACTGTACAGATCAGAGCATTCACAGTAATACCTCAAACTGACACCAGTATGCTTCGTATACAACATGAGTCACACGCTGACCATAGCAGAGCAGTGGTTCTCAATCCTTTTCGTGTCAAGGACCCCCACATTTATACAGTAGGCCTATACTGTATATGACCGCCCATCTGAAAATGTTTTGTGCTAGGGATCCCCAGAAGAGGAAATTTGTGTTAAAAAAATAAATTCCTCTTTGGGGAAAGGCCCAAGTGACCTGTTAGCAGACGTGGACAGTAAAGGGCCTCCCACACCGTCTGCGAACACCGCGCGTCAAAACACTCCGTTATTTTCAATGAACCTATCGCACACCGGCGGCGTCCGACGCGCGCTGGCGCCTCGCCTGACGCGCCGATAGAACCAGTTCTATTTTCCAGGCGTCGCCGCGCGGCAACGCGTTGCGCCGCGTCGGACGGAGCCGGTGTGTGTTGGGCTTTACTAAATGTACTTAAGTACATATTCTGAGGATTTGTACTTTACTAGAGTATTAGATATTTTTTATACTTATTACTGTTGAGTACTGAGTACTTTTTTGTATCAAAAAATGAAAGTATAATACTGGTATACTAAGATGTATAACGTAGTGGTTCTACACGCAAGAACATCAGTGCACGACGTGCAGGTGGTTTCACAGTTACTTTTCAGAAAATGTCCTATAAATTCATTGTGAAACAATTAATACTTTTCGAATACATTTAAAAGCAAGTACCTTTTTACTCTTACTTAAGTAACATTTTGACTGAGCTACTTTGACAGGTCGTATTTGTACGCTTACTCAAGTACTGGGGTCGAGTACTCTGTCCACCTCTGCCTGTTCATCTGGGAATGTGCACACTCACGACAATTCACATTTTAGGCATTTAGCAGACACTCTTGTCCAGAGCGACTTAATGCACAATGGATGTTTGTTTGGGTAGCAATTTAGTAGGTCTAATTCAGTACACTGTCAAGCAGTCAGAATTGCACACAAATGCAGTTCAGTCAGACAACTCAAGGAGGATGTAATATATATATTTATTGATATAGGATAGTCAATGCAATATATTTATTATGGTTTGGCGATGTATTGGATCTGCTTTTTAGGTACTCAGGTCAAGCGCATCAGTCCCGACCATAGGGACTCTGAATCCCCCGTACCTAAACAGTAGATCCAAAACGACAGGTGGTAGCTGGGGTGGAGGTGGGTGAGCACTTTGTATACAGCAGCGCACAGTATACAAAAAGCAGCAGCAAGCAAGCAAGCAGGAGGATGAATGCAAAACCTTCAGTTAAAGTAGCCGGTATAAGAGATTGGGTGAGCGTGTGATTGGCTGAGTGAATCATGTGGATGAGAGCGCCGGCGCGCTGACTGAGGTTCCCTGACTGAACTTGCTCCGCGCATGTCTACGACAGGCGCAAATGCTCATTTCAGTCAGACAACTCAAGGAGGATGTAATATATATATTTATTGATATAGGATAGTCAATGCAATATATTTATTATGGTTTGGCGATGTATTGGATCTGCTTTTTAGGTACTCAGGTCAAGCGCATCAGTCCCGACCATAGGGACTCTGAATCCCCCAACAGCGCGAAACATCCGAAACCCCCAAAAAGCAGATCATCACCAACCCTAAGCTATACATGTGTACAACAGAGCACCTGTTGTTTCCTGAAACAGGAAGACCATACCGATATCCATTCCACGCAGAGACATGGGTCATAGATCAGGCATAGGTCATGCTAGCATTATGTGATGACTAGTCAATGTGTTCAACAGTACAGCGCCTGTTCAACAGTACAGCGCCTGTTCTAGCATTATGTGATGACTAGGTCGATGTGTTCAACAGTACAGCGCCTGTTGATCCCTGAAATCCAGGAGTCCTAAACGGTGTCCTGGTTCACTGCGCAAATAACCCAACCCGACCAGGATCACCGAAAGGGACATTCTATCGTTATCATTAATATCTGAAATCAGTACCCAGTAGTCTACCACCTGGAGCTGCAAATTTTAGCGTGCAACATGATCGCATGCATGATCATGATGCGGCAACGCTGCAAGTTCTGCCACAGTAATATGCAAAATACAGTTTTAAGAATTAATTGTACTTCTGTAGTAAGTAAGAAAATCTGTAGCAAATAACACACTATTCGCGACTAGTTAGTATTTTAGCCTGTAAAATATCTTTCAAGACTAGTCTAACATAGCTTTCGTAAGCAGCAGAGACCACCGGCCTAAGAAACAGAAAGATCATGCAGAAAAACTGTTTTAAGAGTATTAATAAGATCCTGCAGCATAAGGAGCAAAATAATGAATACATGTAGCAGCAGCAACGTAACCAACATAATTCAGAGCTCATTAGTTCTGAGCCTGAAAAAAGCATTCAAGTTTAGCAGAGCATAGCTTTCATCAGCTGCAGAAGACCACCAGCCCAAGCTTGTAGAGTGTAGCATTTGGAACTTTTGGTGCTGCTGTGCCGATCCTAAAGAGTGTGACGTGTAGCGATTAGGAGGCAGCCCACAGCCTTGACGCAGAAGAAGCAGCTTTTGCAGGACCGGCCATGGCTTCCCGGAATCCATCATGAATAGGGGCTCATGACATTGCGGATGGACAGCATGGCAGAAAATGAGGCATGGAAGAGAGAGGACAAGACTAGTGTTAGTTGCTGTCACAAATGAAATGAGTTGTTTGAGTGATTTTATGGTGGGCATCCAAGCAAAGTCAGAAGTGGAAATATCATGCATAGGATTCACCACATAGAAGGTATTAAACAAATAATCACTGAAAATCTGGAGTAAAGCTGAACGCCAGTTATAATGCCTTTGAGATTTAAAACAATTAACTAAAAGCACTACTATGATAGGATACACAGAAAGCAACTTGGAAAGATGAATAGGACCCTGCAACATACTGTAACCTCATGAGCTTGCAGCTGCAATTAAGAGAAGGCAGGAATAATTTACCATGGTTTGATTTAAGGTTACCAGGCAGCTTCGAAACCATCAGCATGGCCTCTGAGCTAGAACATGAAATTAAACAGGACAAGCATCTCTACGTTGACGAACCTGGAATTAGACAGCTCTTAGAATGAAATAATCCATAACACAGATCCAAGTTATACCACTGAGTAACGTGTCGATAGATGGAACAGAGGAGCGTCCTTATTGATGGGTGATGCAGATCCCTTCATTATGACTGATCCGTTTCCCATCCCAGGTTTTTATCCGACCAAAGCATGCTACCGCTGCTTATAAGGTAGCTCAAATAACACGGAAGACTTGCATCTGCCGGCAAGTATTAAATTCAGCCATTTATCTGCAACCCATCTCCCTTCATACTCTTCCCCCAAGACCGTAGAAGGAGCTGCGTCCATGTCAACATATCAAGGATACAGATGTTTCAACCGAAACACTACTTAGGTGGCTGAGCGACTGCATGTGAATATAGAATTAATAGAACAAAAGCAGCCTAGGTGAAGATGCGGATTGATTAACTGATGACCTGCCTCATGGTTTCAGTAGCAGCAGAACCACGTATACCACCAATGTGAGCCTATCCGATAATGGCTGCAGCTGCGATGAAGACTGTATGCGGCAACCCACAGGGAGGACCTTCCCAGCATCCAAGGTTCATCTCATCAGTATAAAGGCTGTCGCTCAGGAAATGGAGACAGAAGCAGCATGAGAACAGCTATGAATCGCTTTAAAAAGACATGGATATAGCTAAAGTTGACGTTAAGGCAAATTAGCTTCAGTCACAGTGTAGTATCATCTAAGCCGTAACACTGATAGAATTCAAATCAATCATTTAGCAGCAGTGTTAGCAGCGTGGTAACGCCATACCTCTTTTCCTGGCTGAGCATAGGAAACACGACGCCTCTGTTCCTGGGCTAAGCATAGCAGAAATGTTAGCAATGAGCCAATTCCTGTCTTTAAAGACAGACTGTGCGTTTTATTTAATGTTAAACACTTCCCTGGAGCACCATAAGTACTTACCTGTAAAACAGACCCATAGAGTAAGACGGAGTTACGAAACTCAGTTCACTTCATGGGGCCAGTTCAATGGCGCGGCTCTTCTTCTACAAATGGGTAGAAGGACAGAAGTAGGCAGAAATGCCTGACCCAGGCAACAGCCCAGTTTTAGTATTCTTAAATCCATTATTTTAGATTGTTTGTAGTAATCGTATGACAAACACATTACAGAGACTTTAGTCGTCCTGAATAATACTTTTAAAACATGTCATGTTGCACACATGCCTAAATAGCTTCTTATTTGCACTGCCGTCGTTGAAAACAATGTATTTGAAACTCCACTTGTCCGCCTTTCAGGCTGCATGAACAGTGCTCGGTTTCTGCCCGCTCATCGTAACTCTTCTATTAGATGGCTCTGCTGTAACCCTTGCCGCCTATTTCTCCAAGAGTAGGCATAGGCATCGAGTCGGGGTGCTTGAGGCCTGAAGCACCCACTGACACAATGGGCGCGTTCGGAAATAGCGCACTGTGCAATGCAAACAAATGGACGAGTGCGCTCCCGCACTGGGGCCAGTGGGGCGGGGGGGCACCCACTATCACTATCAATTCGCATCCTAAATACCTCATAATAGGCCTACTAAAAAAAATTGAGATTCCTGAATGTGCAAGCATCCACCTTATAGCCAGGTAAATCATTTATTTGAACAGCAGGATCAATTAGTTTATAGGTAGTTAGCATGAATCAATGGCATGATATTGATTCCTCCAGCCAAAAAATAAAAATAATAATATCCAGCATGGCTCTGCCCAACACTAGGTGCATGATACGGTACAATTCACACTGAAATATTCCTTGGGACCCAAGTGCCATGTGGGCCTATGCAACCAAGAGCAACCTCAATGCTCTCTCAGTTGCTCTGGTCAACTCCATTTACTTCTAACTGATGCTGCATTGGACGTTTCATTCTGATCAGAGAACTTGTGTTGCCATATTGGAAGAGACAAGCAGCTGGGTCAACGAAAACAAGCCACAAAACTATCTTGAATCATTATGAAAACAATCCAACGACGTCAAATAAGTTTATCATCATATAAAATTGAGGGTGCCTTGAATGAACCGCGGGTTTAAACAACAACAGACCCGGCAAGTGACTTAAATAAAACAAGCCCAAGACGCTTTTAATGTGCAGACGTGGCAACATACCTGACAGACGCGATGCGGACATACTCCGAGTAAACTAGTAATAGTGGCGACATTAGTGTTGACTCACTTGGCAACAATGGAATGCGGAAGTGCTCGTTCTATCTCAAGGGATAGTTCCAGCCAAGGAACAATGTTGGAACTATACAAAGCGTGTTGCCACTCTCCTACTCTACACTGTGGACAAATGCATGCTTTTAATCCCGTTGCCTTGAATCTATATTACGTCCACATATTGACTAGTAGCAGCCAAGACAAGAATGCGCACCAAGCGTGACCAGTCATAAAACGGATTATAAACTTTGGCCTGGATTTACATGTGAAGAACGGCGGAAAGCAGAGCAGACGGCAAGTAAGCTGCTTCCTTGACTAGTGCTGTGAGCAGGACAGGACCCGACGTGAAATTCATTGGCTAACAAAAAAAAGGCGATCTCGGTGTGATCGAGGCACAACGATACAAATGGCAACCGAGGAGGACATTTAAGCAGCAGCTTCAACTTAATCTAGGTTATTTCCGTCGGTGAACAAAAGCAGTGCACGTTCTTCCAACCAATTAAACTCACTGACTTACCAGAATTGTATGAAAGCAACGTTTAGTGCATAGCCTAATCGCCCAGACGCCACAGCAATGGCGAGACTGGTGACATTAGCAGCAGTCGTAGAATTGAGCACTTTGTATACAGCAGCGCACAGTATACAAAAAGCAGCAGCAAGCAAGCAAGCAGGAGGATGAATGCAAAACCTTCAGTTAAAGTAGCCGGTATAAGAGATTGGGTGAGCGTGTGATTGGCTGAGTGAATCATGTGGATGAGAGCGCCGGTGTGGGTACCAGATCTCTGTGCCTACCAGAAGTCTGTGGGGTCCTAGTCGCAGGAGACCGACGTCATCACGTATCACGTACAAAACAGCTTGCGCTTGCAGTACACAGAGGTAATATTATGTTATATTATTATGCTTACAGAGGTAATATTATGTTATATTATTATGCTTTATGCAATGTTATATTATGCTTTATGTGTTCATCTGATTAAAGAAATAGGAGCTAATCTAGCCAAACAGATGTCGTTGGTTTGTTATATTATTATGCTTTATGCAATGTTATATTATGCTTTATGCAACATAATGACTAAACGGATGTATAATGTTGTGTGTTTAATAGGCTCTATGTTATGTGTTCATCTGATTAAAGAAATAGGAGCTAATCTAGCCAAACAGATGTCGTTGGTTTGTTATATTATTATGCTTTATGCAATGTTATATTATGCTTTATGCAACATAATGACTAAACGGATGTATAATGTTGTGTGTTTAATAGGCTCTATGTTATGTGTTCATCTGATTAAAGAAATAGGAGCTAATCTAGCCAAACAGATGTCATTGGTTAGCCAAACAGAGCTATTAAACCTGTTAGCTCTGCCTTGTCTACATCTTCTATTTAGCATAATCGTTTCAGGAATTTAACATCACAATGCAACGTTTGGTACTCCGATATCATGTATTATTAGTCAGTTAAATTAACAATGATTTTACAATATAAATTGTGGTCTCAGAGATATAAATGCCATTAAATGGGGGTCCGTAGCCTGTTGCATGTCAAACTGGGGGTGCTTCTTTGGAATTAAACTGGTTGAGAATCACTGCTACAACTGTAAAAATCTTCTCTTATGGGGGTCCCTGCAATATATTTAAAAAATGGGGGTCCACATGAATGATAAGATCAATGTGGGGGTACTTGGCATGAAAAAGTTTGGGAATCACTGGTCTTGAGAACCTATTGAATATATTTTCCCATAAATTGGTTATTACTGGACAGTGGACACTGCCAGAAACTATGTTGCTTTCTAAACATAATTGAGCTATAGATAGTCAGTCAAGCTGGTCAGATAGACCTATTTGTTACAGCAGATCTGCTAGCTCACAATGTTGTGATCTTTTATGATCTTTGTATGTAGGGTAAAAGGTTAATAATTAGATGTCATACTGTGCAGATTGTAGATTGTACTGTAGGCCTATTCACATGCAAGTAACTTTAGGCAAAGGTGTCACAAAGCAACAAAGAAAAGCACTGGTGGTAGTACTATATCATACTGTATGATATACAGAGTGCAACTCTCTGCAATGCTCAACCTTGCTGTGTCACTTTAGTCCTGATGCATGTTAGTTTACATCAAACGTCAATCACAATTTCAATAAATTAGAATGTAAAGACGCTGTGTTGAGATTACAACTGTGATATATAATGTTTATTTTAGGTCAGACAGCCTGCTGCTGTGCATGGCAGCTGTTCATTTTACATTGTATTGTTTTTATATAGAAGTAAATTGAGAAATAAAAACAGAGTGACAAATACAAAATAAACTAAAACACACACACAACAACAAAACACAAACTCCAAATCAAGACAACCAAAGAACATTCAAAACACAAAACAATAAAAACAATATATAATATATATATATAAAAAATAAAACTCCAAACTCCAATATAGTCAATATACGTAGCAGATCTATGTCATTGATTTAGATAGATGTGTTGAAGAAGTCACTGTTTTGGGCTCTGTTGCTTACTTATGCTGCATTTCTTTTTTCCCCATGAATTTTTATCCCACGATCTTGTAACCCATTTTTCACCCCTGTGTCAATTATCTAATGTGATCCTGGGATCTACACACCCTCCGCCAACATGTAGTCCACAGGCCAAATGCCTCATTATCGGATATCGTTGCCATAAAAAGGGACAGTGATTTTTGTATTGCTACATGTCTGTAGTTTATGAAATGATGTGATAGCAATGTCAAAATGGCAGCTGATTACTTGTTTTTGTCCCTTTTTATCTGATATAAAATTGTATAGTGAATGGCATAACTAAGCAAATAATGGGCCGATTTGGATAATTCTGCCATCAAAGTATAGGTTTTCTGGGGTGGGGTGCCGAGTTGATTTATGAGGTGACTGAAGCAATTTGAGTGCAGTGCAGGTCAAAGGTCAAGGTCATTTTGTATCCAAAATGTCCTATAATACTACACTAAACCGTCTTGGACTTCTTTTGATCATGTTTTCACCTGTTATCCTCTGATCCTGAAGCCGTAGATTAGACATGGGAATACATCACATATATAAAAAGCATTTATCATGAAACATGCGTAAGCTAAGAACGTAACAGTGGAATATCTATATAAAGAAACTGTACATATATATACTATACTATGCTATACATATGTACTATGATGTGCTATGACTACATACAATGCAATTATAGTGCTGTCTACATAACATACTATAAGTAAGTATCCTTGCCGAGCCATGAGTCCCATAGGGCAGGAGCCTATCTCCTGTTTCTGTAGCGTGAGGCAGCTTGATGTACAAGTACACCCCCTGGACATGACGCTAGTATGTCGCAGGGACTTACCCCCAATCCAACCCTTGATGCTGAGTGTCAAGCAGGGAGTCCCTGGGTCCCATTTTTAGAGTCTTTGACTGCGATGCCCGGCCAGGGATCGAACCCCGACCTCCCAGTCTCAGGGCGTCCACTCTAACCACAAGGCCAATGAGCTGGTAACATGCTATAAGTCTGTATCAAATGCTATCTAAGTCTACAAAAGTGAGCTATCTAAGGGGTAGGGTAAGTGCTAAGGGCCATGATGATCTGAAAAGGTGGGTTTTCAGACTACAGCGGAAGATTGGGAGTGATGCTGCAGTTCTGACTGTGTGTGTGTGTGTGTGTGTGTGTGTGTGTGTGTGTGTGTGTGTGTGTGTGTGTGTGTGTGTGTGTGTGTGTGTGTGTGTGTGTGTGTGTGTGTGTGTGTGTGTGGAACAGATTGGTTTGTAGACTGGTCCGATCTAGAGGAAAAACACACTAAGTGTGCTGTTCTCTACCAGAGGCGCAGTGGTGGCAACCGCTGGTATAAGTCTAAGGCTGACAAAAGCCCTGAGTTCACCATCAACTCACAGCCCATACGTGTGTATGACCTACATGAGTCATACAACTTATAGGGCATAGATTTAATATCGCAGGGGAATGGAAAGAACAGGTTGAGTACATAACATCTGAGTTTACAGCTAGATGAAGCGGTTTACAGCTACACTGCTGATGAAGTTGGAGGCTAGTAGGCATTTTGCACTGACTAGAGTACAACACCTCTTCTCCAACGTTCATCTATTCTAGCATGTAAAACACTTAGTGATCTAAATGATAATGTAGTTCACTTTGTAAGGAAGTGGTTCGGGCTTAAAACACCCACACCACCAGAGACATTATTTTCCAGTCCAAACATGATGGTGGGTTTGGTGTGCCGAACGTGGAGTGAATATATAACGCCACAAGCCTGGCTCACTTGATAAACATGCTAAACAGTGATGACACGACTGTCAGGGAACTTGCTAGATCTGTTTCTAGATATGAAACGGCTGTTTCATATCCAACCCCAAGTTTCTTGGGGTTTAGAAGAAAGAAATGGACTCACATGCTACTGGGTTTGGGGTGTCGTCAGATTGGCTTGACCTCAATGACCTCTGCGTGAGAACTGGAGTATCTCTGTGCTGGGTTCGACCTGGCTCTGAATCTGTAGCAGTTTCTGAGTACATTATTACCAACTGTTCGTTCTCAGTAAGGAGTACGGGGCGGCGGTGGCTCAGGGGTATAGTGCCTGGATGGTAACCGTAAGGTTGCCAGTTCGAACCCGGGCTCCCCCAGAGTTACTGTCTAAGTGTCCTTGAGCAAGACACTGAACCCCTAATTGCTCCCGATGTGCTAGTTGGTGCCTTGCATGGTTTCCGCTGCCATCGGTGTATGAATGGGTGAATGTAATGCACAATCTCTGTAAAGCGCCTTGGATAAAGGCGCTATATAAATGCACCATTTACCATTTAGTACTGTATACTGTACTACAGGGGAAGCTAGCCTGCCTTCCTGATTCAGACCACACCGTATCTCATACAATATTCAAGAATTATGCAGTTGATGAGGATATAGTCACCTTTACAGGTCAAAGCCAGATTACAGGTCCTTCCAACCAGACTCAATCTCTCTATGTGGTACCCTAACACGTTTCCTCCTCATTGTCTGCACCATGACCACACTCCACTTACAGAAACACTGTCACATATTCTTAATGGCTGCTATGTACAGTATATAAGGGTATGTACATTGCTAGGCACGACAGAATTGTTGACCTATTAGCTAAGGACATAAGTTCATTATGTTTCATCATCTGCCAAAATGTTTAAGCACTCACGTGTTTCAACTGCCATGTTCATGCACAATAATGAAAATGATGCCTTTTCAGATGTCACAGATAATACACCAGATATTGTTGTTGTTGATGAGGACAGTAGAGAAGTGACCATTTTGGAACTGGAAGTGGCATGTACATTTGACCACAGTCTGGAAGAGGCATTCCTTACCAAGGTGCTTAAGGATGCTATTATACAGCTTGGCTACAAATGTAAACTACTTGTGTTCATATTTGGAAGCCTCTGTCCATAAATCAGTCGTGAGGGGCCTGCAGATTGCAGGCATGACCAAGCCGAGAGCTAAGGCATCGGCAAAATTCTGTTCAGTGTCTGCAATAACTGGCAGTCGCCATATATGGAGAAGGCGATGCTTTCTGTACCCGTGATCTGTATCCTGAAGCACTTGTTGTAGAGTTTTTTCAAGTTTGCGCATCCACTATTGTTTGTGTTCAAGAAATGTCTTGTAAATTCTGAATGCAAATAAAGATGTTAAATGTGTGTGTGTGTGTTGTATTTTATCTCCAAGTTAAGTCTAGTTGTGTGGCCCTCAATTACTCATTTACATGTTCTCCTGAGTTGCGTTGTGTGCTGGGGTACAATCTTGAGTTTGAGTTCCTTCAAAGAAATGTCTAAATGGTTTCTACGTCCTCATAAACCCATACAAAGATGTATCACTCATGATGTGAGTGTGACTCCTCCTCTCCTCCAGGCTTTCAGCTATAGACGAATCCACAGAGTGACGCCCCGGGCGCATTACACTTATTACACTACACTATTACACTATGCTATTACACTACGCTATTACACTTATTACACGACTACGCTATTACACTACTACACCTATTACACTATGCTATTACACTATGCTATTACACTATGCTATTACACTTATTACACGACTACGCTATTACACTACTACACCTATTACACTATGCTATTACACTATGCTATTACACTATGCTATTAGACTTATTACACGACTACGCTATTACACTACTACACCTATTACACTATGCTATTACACTATGCTATTACACTACTACACTTATTACACTATGCTATTACACTTATTACACTACGCTATTACACTACTACACCTATTACACTATGCTATTACACTATGCTATTACACTACTACACTTATTACACTATGCTATTACACTTATTACACTACGCTATTACACTACTACACCTATTACACTATGCTATTACACTACTACACTTATTACACTATGCTATTACACTTATTACATACACCATTACACTTATCATAGTTCATAGTATCATATTACACATGTCATAGCAGCATCCACCCACCTGGGAGGTACCAACATGGATCATGAATCGTTCAATAAATGAACGATTAAATAAAACAAGCCTGCAGCCAACAAGCCTGCAACACTCCATGTGTTTGGAACCAACAATAGAGCCACAACATAGTGAAAACCTTCTTTTTTATTTATGATGTGTTATGCCTCATTCATACTGTCACACCACAGCGGCGCATGACGACAATAGCCAACCTACAAGCTCACAACACCTCCATTTGATATGCATTGTGATTTTGAAGGTCTGTTATTTGCGACAGAATACATTAGGCAATTATTTTCAACAGAAATTCAAATACATATTCACAACCCCTCCAAAGAATCCTGTGGTAAAGAAATATATCAGGATGGTTAAAGAAACCTTTTTCTTTTTAATTAGACAAAAAAGGACCACAATAAAGTTGTAATCGCTCTAAAAATAAATCCTAGAGCTGTTCTCCTTCCCCAACAAAAGTAAACTAGCAAAACGAGAAACAAACTTAAGCTGAAGAAGCAGTACCAGAATAATTGAACACTTGCTGCATTAGAGTCATGAAAAATGAAAAAATGAAAAAATAAATAAAAAAATATTATAATAAGATAGCAGACACGCGAACATTCCTTTTGTCGGAAACCTCTGAAAAAAAAAGTTCCATGTCAGCAGGATTGCGAAATCCAAATAGGAACGGTTCTCTGATGTCGTTCTCATCAGATTCCCCATCATGATTTAAAAAAAACCTGTAGTAGGCTGTCAGGGCCACCAGAGCGTCCTCCCCCCCCCCCCCCCCCCCATGTCCATTATAGAGGGTCGACAGACCGACCCCTGGAACAGGTGCCCGTTGAAGTCCAGCCACTTGCAGGCTTCTTCTATTCCCTTCATCACAGGAGATTCCTATTGAGAATTGAAATGTTCAGTCAATCACCCATACCCAACACATTCTGTTGCATGTTCTCTGTCTTGCTTTTCCTCCTATTCTATGTGCAGTAGGGGTGTAACAATACATTTTAACAAAAATACGATACAACAACAGCAACACTAACCCACACTACATCCTCTCTCCACTTCTTTGCGTAGCAGTGTTCTTCTCCTGGTGTGAGGTGTCTAACAATATATCAATGCAGTTTGAGATTTCTTAAGAAAACTCAAAATGCAAGACCTGTCTGCAGCATTTCAGGCCAATTGAAGCCCAACACACGACGGGTGCGCAGCGACGCGGCACAGGCGTTGACGCGCGGTAACGCCTGGAAAATAGAACTGGTTTCTATCGGAGCATCAGGCGAGGCGTCAGCGCGCGTCGGACGCCGCCGGTGTGGGATAGCCAGCCAATTATTTGCATTGCAAAACAACACAATACAAAGTCAATGTTGCTGTCTACATTTCGATATATTTCGATTCTTGAAATTAATAGATTTTTCGATGCAGTTACTATATCGTTACACCCTACAGTTTGAAGTAAAAACACAAAAACAAACAATACCTTCAACATTTCTTCTGGACTCTGTCCTGGTGGGCTCTGCTGGGACAGCTTCAAACACTGCAGGACAACAGTATCAAACATCAATACAAAAACAGAACAAAAGGAACATAGCTACTGTGCTTCAGTAAACAAAGTATGCATTTAAAGATGAATAAAAACTTCAGCATAGTTTTCTGCTCTAGGTCTAAATCAATTACAGCGTAAACAACAATATTAAGGACTTTGGAGACTACATGCTCAGCACTACAAGTACTTATTATCCGAAATCAGTCAAACGTTACAGCAATCAAGTTGAAAAGTGAGCTGAATAATATTGGATCTCCATAACACAAGCTTTGACTCAAACTTGTAGCCATCTTACCAGCCAAAAGTAGGGGTTAAATACATGAATCCAACAATATGTAGTACTAGAGCGGTGTCCCTTGGGCACTGGCCTATTTGAAATGATGCAAGTTGGAAATACATGCCCCACCCAGATATTTATGTCTGTGTCCCTTTCATGCCCATATATGGAATTCTTTGTCTATGCAGACGTCAGAATGATGTCAGAACAGGCCAGCTCCATATATGGAGGCGGTTCTGGACAACTGTTGGTCCGGCGACTGGACACTGCACCTGTGGTGAGGTGGAACGCGTGTGTCGAATTTGAAGTCGGTGGTTAAACGAGTTAGGTGTATATGATGAGCAAAGTGTGCCTGGAGGGTGAAGGGAGTGAAAAATAGAGCAGAAGAATGCTAATCTTTTGCTAACCTTGGCCTGAGAGTGGACGAGAGCCACACACACACACACACACACACACACACACACACACACACACACACACACACACACACACACACACACACACACACACACACACACACACACACACACACACACACACACACACACACACACACACACACACACACACACACACACACACACACACACACACACACACAAATGAAACCCGTAGACTTTCTTGCAAGCCAATAAATTACATTTAAATACTTTTTTGGTCAGTGTGTGTTACATTTCTGCTCACCCTCTTTTTAGGCCTTGGGACGCTGTATATGGGCTCCAGTGACCCCTGCAGCAAGGCTGTGGCCTCATCGGTCCAGTGAGCGAAGCGCTGTCCATGGCTTTTGAATGAGATATTGGTATCACAATTAAAAGTTAACTAAAGCCCTAACGAATGGTGTTTAGGAAGTACAGTACATTTACATTTGTCTTACCCATCAATCTGGAACCGTTCCATTAGTCCAACACACCACCATTTCCGGACATGTGGCATGTCCCCTAAATGAAAGGGAAGATTTAAGTTGAGTTCATTTTAAGTCACAAATCAGTAGTTTACCATTTGTCTATATTTAAAAATGTCAGTATTATATGCACGTCAATGTCTGCAATGCAGAAAGAAGAGTTATAAATCCATGTTAAATAGACAAACACAATATAGTGGTGTGTGGTTAACACTAGAGTTTAATACACTTCTAAATTCTTCTTACTTTCTTATGAATATTTTAATTACCGAAATTTAGAAAAGAAACACTACTGTAACGGTGGATTTTATTTTGAAAGATACTGACCTCAGAATGCCAAAACGGGACGCCTGTGCTCAGGCTGAGTGCATACTGTGAATGGCAAAGATCAGTGAACTTATGAGTGAGTTTCAAATAAAATAATAACACTTTATATATAGACAAAAGAAAGTTATTTACCATCAGCATGAATATGCCACAACTATTTCCACTCGTCTGGTGAGGGAAACCCTGTAAAATAATTGGGAACAGCAATGCAGCATTAGTTCTTTTTACTGTGATATTGAAATGTATTTCTTTAAAAAAAGATTTCTATAATTTGTCTCCCACGATTTTGCAAGCCAGTTTTTTCACCCAGTGCCAATTATCTAATGTAATCCTGGGCGCTACACTTCCTCTGCCAACCTGGGGGGGCAGCGGACTGACCTCATGCCTCCTATGTATGAGGAGTCCACTCCAAGCGGCTTCTTTTCACCTGACAAGGGGGAATTTCCTTGGCCGGACGTAGCGCGTGGAAAGAACACGTTATTCCGACCATTTCCTTTCCCCTCCATCAGGCGCCCCGGAGGCAGTTTAGAGACCAGCATTACTGCATGTTTTTGTGAGGGTACCTACCCTAGGGGACACGGGGAGAACATGCAAACTCCACACAGAAAGGCGCTTTCGCTAACCCCACCTCGGGTATGGGCACTGATGACGCGGAGGGAACACGGCCACAGCATCCCCAGCGGGAATCAAACCCAGGACCTTCTAGCTGTGAGGCGACTACCGACTGTGCCACCGTGCCCCTATTCTTTTATTTATTTACCTGTGAATTTTATCATGTCTATGCAAGACATTGATTGCATAGGGCCTAAATGTAAGACAGCAAGGACTTTTTTGGTGCTATCCCTTTTGGAGTGTTTGACTGTACCCTGTTGCCGTTTTTACATTTCTGTCTAAAAAACAGATAGACAATTTAAAGTGGACAAGAAAGACGTGCATGCGAGATGCAAGAGAAATGTACCTGAATGTCTGTCCCGAACATGGTCGTCCATTTGCCTGGAGCAATTCGTTGAGCTAGGTCACTGTTAAAAATAAATCAGAAAATACAAATTACCCACTGCAGTGGTTTCTGAAAAAAAGGTGTAAGGAAACCGAACGAAATCCACTATCTATAGGCCATCTGATTGATATGTCATTTATCACTCTGGCAATATAATTTGCAAGACTACAGTACTACTACTGCACAAGAGATTTCATAATATTTGGTTCCCTTACATTAAAAAAATAGTAGTTACAACTATAGGGATGCACTGATGTATCGGACAGGCATTGGCCGATATGTGCCGCTATCAGTCAATATCTGTATCTGCAAATAACTTGACATTAACCGATGGCAGTAGCCAATATTAATCTGTTGTTGATAAGCATACATTTTGTGTTGGTTATCTGCAGCCTACAGTTGTAGATTGTCAACAGTAATTTTTTTGTATTCGTTTCCCTGTCACAAAAGGGGGGAAATCAGTATCGGCAAAGTTGTTATTTTAACATCAGTATTGGCCAAGAATTTCAATATCGGTGCATCCCTAGTTACAACAGCCTCAAAGAAAAACAGCCATTGAACAACGCTCAAAGAAAACAAATGGAAATTATTTTAAGGCCACAGAACAAGGCTTACGTTTAAAACAGCCTTTGAACAAGGCTTTTTTTGGCCTTCCTGCCTTTGATAGTAGCAAGTGAAGATGGACAGTAAGGAGAGGGAGAAAGAGAGAGACATGCAGCAAAGGTCTTCATGAAAAGGACTTGAACACGCGACACGCTGTCAGGCCAAAGCATGCGCCTGTACCACTTAGGACTCGAACACACAACACGCTGTCAGGCCAAAGCATGCGCCTGTACCACTTGGCCATCGGGCGCCCTCTTTGAACAAGGCTTAAAGAAAACATGAAATGACTTCAGCCATAGAACAAGGCTTACATTTAAAACAGCCTTTGAACAAGGCTTGACTTTCACTCTTGTACAATTCATAGTATTCTGCTGCAGTCTTAGTTGTGGATGAACTGTTTTGTAAATTTAATACATCCCAAGGTTGAGCATCGCAGAGAGTTGCACTCTGTATATCATACAGTATGATATAGTACTACCACCAGTGCTTTTCTTTGTTGCTTTGTGACACCTTTGCCTAAAGTTACTTGCATGTGAATAGGCCTACAGTACAATCAGCAGTACAATCTGCAATCTGCACAGTATGACATCTAATTATTAACCTTTTACCCTACATACATTGCCTATATGAAATGAGCAGATCTACAAGATCACAACATTGTGAGCTAGCAGATCTGCTGTAACAAATAGGTCTATCTGACCAGCTTGACTGTCTATCTATAGCTCAATTATGTTTAGAAAGCCACATAGTTTCTGGCACTGTCCAGTAATAACCAATTTATGGGAAAATATATTCAATAGGTTCTCAAGACCAGTGATTCCCAAACTTTTTCATGCCAAGTACCCCCACATTGATCTTATCATTCATGTGGACCCCCATTTTTAAAAGATATGCCAGGGACCCCCATAAGAGAAGATTTTTACAGTTGTAGCAGTCAACCAGTTTAATTTCAAAGAAGCACCCCCAGTTTGACATGCAACAGGCTACGGACCCCCATTTAATGGCATTTATATCTCTGAGACCACAATTTATATTGTAAAATCATTGTTAATTTAACTGACTAATAATACATGATATCGGAGTACCAAACGTTGCATTGTGATGTTAAATTCCTGAAACGATTATGCTAAATAGAAGATGTAGACAAGGCAGAGCTAACAGGTTTAATAGCTCTGTTTGGCTAACCAACGACATCTGTTTGGCTAGATTAGCTCCTATTTCTTTAATCAGATGAACACATAACATAGAGCCTAATAAACACACAACATTATACATCCGTTTAGTCATTATGTTGCATAAAGCATAATATAACATTGCATAAAGCATAATATAACATAATATTACCTCTGTGTCATAGAGCTCTGTGTATTGCAAGCTGCGTACGTGATACGTACGTGATACGTGATGACGTCGGTCTCCTGCGCGACTAGGACCCCACAGACTTCTGGTAGGGACAGAGATCTGGTACCCACACCGGCGCGCTGACTGAGGTTCCCTGACTGAACTTGCTCCGCGCATGTCTACGACAGGCGCAAATGCTCATTTCTGTATGTCATTACTCATTATGTCATTTTCTGTCATTCTATTGAGTCAGAATCTCCATTTTGAACACAGTTTGTACACAGGAAGTAATACAGTAATACATACTGTACAAAAAAGTGAAGAAACCTTTATACAACAATATATTTATAAGAATTCACATACAGGGCTGGACTGGGACAAAAATTCGGCCCGGTCATTTTCGCGTGAATTTGACCCAGACCGGCCCACCACAACCAGCGCGCAGATAGCAGAAACTCTACCGCCCGCTCCGTCGCGGCACACACAAACAAACAAGCCCTAATACTTTTACAGAACAACATAAATGATACAAACCAACAGACAACTACAGTTACTACACAACCCTTTGTAGAGGGTTTATTTGTCATGATGGCACTGGCAGAATGGCAGCACGCCATTTCTTTTAATTTAATTTTAATCATGGCGGCCCCCTACGGTCGCGGCCCACCGGGAATATGCCCGGTATGACATGTGGCCAGTCCAGCCCTGCTCACATACTTTAGATACAAAACATTTATAGATCATCACATTTACAGAGAGCATCACAAAGACTAATTCATAGGTGTATAATGTGTGTCTGCTGCAACAGCAACTGCTAATGTAATCCTCTGTACTTCTTGGTGTCTCACTTTCCTGGAAATCTAAATTTTCATTCCCTTTCATTTCCAGTCCGGGATTTGCGTAACATTTAACACAAAGGCATTGTTGGACGAAACAAAGACATGTCTGAAGAAAGATAATAGCTTTAAGTGGCAGAACAACAAGTTGGGGACAGAGTCATAAATAACATTTCAACAAACCATAAAAAATATTTTTTTTTACAAAGTTGTGCAAGTTCTGAAAGAAATGAGTAAAGCAGTGGAATACCCAGCGTGGAAATAATCATTGTTAATTTAAGTCAGAGGGTGAACAAATGGAACCAAATGAATGGACCAGTCTTAGGTTCCATTTATACACACTGTAATGAACACTGAGGATTTCACTACGCTATCTAATTTAAACGTCGTCCTAACCCAACGAATGACATATTCCACCCAGCACAGTTCACATCCTCTCTGCTGGCACAGCATAGATCAATACATGGTTAGGTCAGTTGAAGTGCACCACCTGGAATCCTCTCAGACACCTGAAGGCTTGCGTGTCTATGTTCCCCAGATCTATCAGGTTGTGTTCAAGCTGAACCCTCACCAGGCCGCTGAGGCCCTCGGCGGCCTGACCCCAGCAGAATGCGTCCCGAGGCACCGACTGGATCCTGTTGTGGGTGAGAGCGGCCGAATACAGCGCCCGGGGCAGCTGTCTGGGGACCTGGCGCAGGGCGTTGTGGCACAGATCCAGCTGGTGCAGGACCGGCAGGGGCCTAAATGCCCCGGGCGCCACCCGGGAGATCTTGTTCCTAGCCAGGCCGAGGTGCTCCAAGTTTGGCATGGCGAGGAACGCGGATTGACTAATGGAGGATATGAGGTTACCTTCCAGGTTCAATGTCTTTATCGATGGCGGAAGGTGACGTGGCACCTGTTTGAGGCGGTTCCCCTCCAGGTTGAGGCTCTCCAGGTGAGCCACGTTCAGGAGCGACTCTCTGACCAGGCCCCTGTTTGTCAGCCTGTTGGCGCTCAGGTCGAGAACCATCAGTTCGGCTGTTCCGTTGAAGGCCCCCGCGCGGAACCGCTGGATGCGATTTCCTCTGAGGTACAGCTCTTTGATGGACACGGGGAGGCCCAAAGGAACCTCCCCTAGCTGATTGCCGTCCAGGTTTAGCGTGCGGAGGTTGCCCAGGGGAGAGAGCACTCCGTTGGGGAGGGTCTCGGACTCGTTCCCCAGGCTGTTATTGCTGAGGCTGAGGACCAAGAGACCGGGACAGCGATCCCAGACTGCCTCTGACATCACCCTCACACGATTGTTGTCCAGACGCAGCTCCTCCAGAGACGCGGGAAGATCGCCGGGCACACTCTCCAGAAGGTTCCGGTCCAAGTAGAGGCGCCTCAGGGCGTGGATGCCTTCAAAAGCCCCCTCTATCGTACCGTCTGTCAGCCGGTTGTTGCTCAGCACTAGGAACTCCATGTCGAGGTACTCGTTGAGCAAGTCCAGCTGCACGCTGTCTATGTGGTTATTCATGAGCAAGATGTAGCGAGCGTTGTAGGGAATACCATAAGGAACCTTGTCCACGCCTTTGTCCGAACACTGGACAACCCTGGAAGACCAAAACAGCACATTCAGACCGGTGTTAAGCTCTGGTGACATACAGGTTCAGTAAAGTGTGTTGTCACTGCTGACAATGAAAGCATTATATCATAATACGTTAGTAGAGGTCTAGAACAGTGGTCCTCAAAGTTGTTCATGTCAAAGACCCCCAAAATAATGCAGCATTGTATGTGCCCGGGACCTTTCATACAAGATTTTAGTTATTCTTTTCTTCTTTTCATCTTTTTTTCTTTCCCTTTTTAATAGCAGATCTACAATTTCACAACACATTACACCAAAGACACATTGTGAGCTTGTAGTTCTGCTATTTGCGTGACGTGACACACATAAATGAAGGTTTTCATAGTAAATGCTTAAAACAATGAAATGTATTCATTCAAATATGTCGGAGGTCGTACCTATATCAGGCAACATTGACAATGCAGAGGGCCACTAGTTCCACACTCACTCCAGAGGGTCACATAGCATATTACTGTCATAGCAAAAATAGCCAATCTACAAGCTTTTTGCTATATTTTAATTGAAATCCTGAATATTTTTTTGCTATTTTTGAATTGGAATCCTGAAAAATCCTTTAATTTCAAATGCATTTAGTTATACTTATGTTAACTTTATGAACTACATACAAATACACTGCATTGGACATAAAAATAGACAATAACATTGTACTAGTCATTCAGCTATACTAATATAGAAGTAATTCAAGTGGGTCATGTCTGCATGTTTGGAATTGTAACAGCAGAAATCTATAATATATCAATATTCTAATATCAATCTGCAGGCCAGATTAAGTGATGTGCCCAGTTGCCCATGTATGACCTATATACATGTACATTTAACGCACTTATATTTTGATTTGATTGATTACATTAATTTGCTGGATACAAGCTGGCCGATTGATAAGTGCATCTTACCTCCCGTAACAAGCACACTCCGTAGGGCAGTAGTTGTCTTTGAAGAAAGGGAAATCTGTAGGTGCCGGTGTGGGTGCTTGCTTTATTTTCTCAGAGGGCTTTTTAGTTTTATTTCCTTTTTTCCCTTTCTTCACTTTGGGTTTGTCTTTCTTCTTGCCTTTCTTGTTCTTGTTGCTTTTTTTGCCTTTTCCGACTTTTGCCACCGCCTTTGACCGGGTCGGCGGTCGCAGCGGCAGAGGTTTGGCTGCAGACGCCATCGTTTGTGGCTTTGGCGGAGAAGTTTTGTTCAGGTTCAAGTTGGGTTCGGTCTCATTTTTTGTCGCTTTAGCCTGCACAGGTTTGCCTGTAGGCGGCGATGTTTTCAACTGAGGCGTGGGCTTGATGGAGTTGGACTCTTTGGACTTGGCGGTAGGGCCAGGCTGCCGCGTGTTCGCTGTGGCTTTGGCTCTGAGTTTATTGTTCTCTTTTGGTGGGACAACAGTGTTAGTTTTCTTTGTTTTCGGTTGCTTGGCGCTGGAGATCAATCCGTCTTTAATTGTGTATGTGCTTTCTAACTCATTCAGTGCAGATTTGGTCAGTTTGTGTTTTGTGACCCTGCTGTCTTCTGACTTTTTACCGCTGATTGACACCTGAGCCGTCGGGCCAACTTTGACCTCCGACGCCTCAGAAGTGAAACCGCTCCGTTCACCGGCCGCCATCTCCTGCACTTCTGTGAAGTTGTCCTCGACCAGGGAGATGAGTTCACCGGCATTTAATACCGGTGCCTGATTGGTGGTCGCAGGAGTAGGCGGAGTTGCAGGCGGAAGGAGGGCCTGATGATCGTCATTGGGGGCGGGGGTGGGGGAGGTCAGCGTCACGGGAGGTGATGGAAGGTTGACATCACCATCCGCCGGGAGAGGGGAAGTGGGAGGAGCAATGCCGCCGCCGCCGTGACCTTGTTCTTCGTATTTCGATAGCTCCTGTCCTTCAGTGTTCTCTTCCTCATAACCCGTAGAGTCGTTTCCTTTACTCTCTTCTGCGTTTGCTTGCTTTCCCACAAATCTCTTCTCTTCCCTGTGCTCCTCGTGAAGTCGAACCCGTGCCACCGCCTCACTCTCTCGTCCCTCGATCCCAGCCGTCCTTTGCTCCTTCACTCTCTCTTTCTCCTCCCTTTGAGCATCCACCTCCGGATGGAACACCTCCTCTTCTCTCCTTCTCTCCTCCACCGTCCTGTCATTCCTGACGCCCCTCCTCTTGTCGCCTGCCTCTTCTGTCGGTCGTCCTCTCTCGCTCCTCAGTTTCTCCTCTGTTCCTGTGTCTTCAGGGTTGGCAGCGGCTGCCCGGAGCTCTGCGTTCTCCCGGGCTCCTTGCAGCGGGTGGCCTCTCCACGCTGATCTGGGGTCAGTGTCTATCTCTGTGATGCTCACTTCTACCATGGAGAAAGAGCAAACATTGACATAGTTTAGTCCTTCTGACGGTGCAAGGATTTCTTTCTGCCTGAGTGTTTCGTTCGAATGTTTTATACATGCATGCCTGTGTGTATAATGCACGCACACACACACGCACACACGCACTTTTACTGTTACACATTTTGAGATGATCTGCATATGTGTTCATGAGGATGTTTCAACATGTTACAATCTTATATTACTTACTGGGTTGCAGTACATGGGAATATCCATTCACTGCCAGGAGCAGGAGCAGGAGGGCGCATGCTTCCATTTGATCTAAGAATATGAAAACCGGAAAGGAAAATACCAAATTATTATTTTGTATATACTTTTTATCCAACGATTGTGCAACCCATTTTTTCACCCAGTGTCATAATCTAATGTAATCCTATGGGCACTACACTTAAAATACTATTACCTTAATGTGGACTACTCATTATTAGCCTCATTAGCCTATTATTGCCTTAAATTTAACTCCTTTGTTGTCACTGCAAGTGCAACAAATACGCGTTTTCATGAATGTCAAAGACAATAATGTTCTATAAGAAAAAATCAACAAGCAACAACAATCCGTTTCAAATGACCTACAGTCGTTTGGCTGTCTGTCTGGAAAACTCATATTCATCACGGCACAATAAAGCCATTGTATACGGCCATTGCGATTTATGAGCCTTTTGCTTACCTGCTGTGTGCATGGTGCCTTTAAAATGTCAAAGTCCCAGCATCAGTCACTGCCGTCCAGCCAAGCCTCTCCATAGAATGACTTTAGTTTGAAAGTTGCTGAGGCAGCAAGCAGTCCCACAGGAATGGGGGAACCCCTTGAAATGCACACACAACACACACACACACACACACACACACACACACACACACACACACACACACACACACACACACACACACACACACACACACACACACACACACACACACACACACACACACACACAGCGGTAGTAGGTCACTCTAATGTCCTATTTTGGGGGGGTGGGGGGCTCCTTGCGTTTGGGGGGGATTTCACACAGAGCCTCCGGGGCCATGCAGACAGGGCATATAGGTAATGACTCCTTAAAGACTCCATATCTGCCGGGGAATTGTCGCACCTACCCTCCACGTCACTGGAATCTGCCAGATCAATAGCGGGAAAGGATGGCAACGCGGAGCACATTGGGTCAGAGGTGACAGTGTGTGCTGTTTTTTGTTTTGAGTGGTCACTGTTTGGCCCGTATAGCTCCACGGAGACATTAGGGTTACACGAGGGTGACAAGTATTTCCTGGAAACTGCTTTGACCTTTGACCCCACATATGACAATACACCACTGTGGCTCTGGAAGTATGTGTGTCAGTTTAGTGGAAGAAGTACTCTTTTCCATTTTTGTCTTGTAAAAGTAGCATAGAGATACCCATGACTAAAAGCTGTATTCCTGAGTTCATGAGTAAACGTATGAATGAATGAATGAATGAATGAATGAATGAATGAATGAATGAATGAATGCATTAGAATATACTTTAAAGTACCGAAAGTAAATGAATGACAACTTGGCAAAATCTTGTAGACCTAATAGCATGTAGATAGCTTGTCGATCTGCTATTTTTTAACATATAGGGCTTAATTTGTTAATGTACGTTTTGTAATAATGATCTACATCTGCAAAGTAGCTTGTAACTAACGTTGTCCAATAACTGTAGTAAATGATTTGCCTCTGAGAGTATAGAGTAAAATTTTAATCATATCAATACTTGAGTTAAGTAGCCTATTTAAATGTTACTGAAGTGAATGTAAAATGGTATAGTGAATGTACTTACAGTAGTTACTTCCCACCACTGTCAGTTGGAACCTAGTTAGACTGCCTACACTCAAATTTACACTCTCTCAGACTCTCAGTTAATGGGAGTGTAACTTGTAGCCTATTTGATTTAAAAAAGTTAAAAGCTTAATCGTCATCGTCTATCATTCTGATTAAATATGAATTGCTATCTTCAACAGTGGGTCCAGAACCCCTAGGGTATCCTCTAAAACTTTAGTTTAGTAACAATTAGTAAAGTATTGAGGGTTTAAGTGGTTACATTAACATGAATCCAACTTAATAGAAAACATAAGTCATAAAACAAACAAAAAACACTGGTGATAGTGCTGTCAAACAATTCAGTCCATGAAGCTATCTATGAAATCTATGAAAATGTTTAATCTGCAAAACAATTTTATATAATACATAGTGGGGACACTGGGGGTCCCTGCTTAACCTCTTTCTGTCAAGGGGTCTGTGGCCTGAAAACATTGAAGATCCCTGATTTAGAGTGTACAAAAGTGTGTGTGTGTGTGTGTGTGTGTGTGTGTGTGTGTGTGTGTGTGTGTGTGTGTGTGTGTGTGCGCGTGTGTGTGTGTGTGTGTGTGTGTGTGCGTGTGCGTGTGTGTGTGAGTTAGAGGAAGGAAGTGTGAAATGAACAAACATAAATTTAATTGAAGTCCTTTATGCATTTGCAGCACTGCCCCTTTAAGGGTAGTGCATAAAGGGGTGACCAGGTTTGAGGCCTCTGTTTGGCTGAAAGCCTCATTGTAGTGTTTGTGGAGGACCTGCAGGCATGAGGTGTACTGCACAGCCCAGTACTTGGTAAGAAAACCTCAAACAAATGTTGATGCTTTGATAATTTATTTGGATTATATGGGGATATATTTTAATAAAGTTACATTTAATATTCCATTTGCACTGCAGAATTCGGCAGGTGTGATGTTTTGTGAGGGGGACATAGCTGGGACGCTGCAGAGTCAGTAAAGGGTAGGGGAATGGGTTTTAAGAGGGGTTTTTGACATGGGGACAGTGTTAGTCAAGTGTTAGCCTAGCCCTACAAGCAGAACCCAATGCTACTGAAGTTTCTGACATTTTTGACGACCCAGAGCATTGGGTCCTATTCCACCTCCACCCTGCCACCGGGTACGCACACATATATAAACGTAAACAACTTCGGATAAGTCCTTCTGCGCTCTTTCAGGACTTTTTTTCGTGTGAGGGCTTCTGAATGTGTGAACTTTAAGTACCTATAAATACCGCTGCGAATATCTCCTGTGGCGCGGAAGCCGTTAAGTATTTAACTTTGTTTGACCGATTTGGTCGCTTTGATTCTTCTCTTCCTTCCTTGTTTATTGACACCTCATTGTACCGCCTATCTGGCTAGCTAGTGGCGCTATAGCTATGACAGAGCAGATCAGAGGCAGGGACGTAGCCGGCACAAGCCAACCGCACACCGGGAGGCGGTACAATAAACGGTAAATAAACAAGAAGAATCAAAGTGACCAAATCGGTTAAACAATGGCTTCCGCGACACAAGAGAATTCGCAGCGGTATGTATGGTACTTATAGTACACAAATTCAGAATAACTCAAACTAAAAAAGGCCGCCAAACG
Source organism: Protomyctophum parallelum (assembly GCF_964188405.1). Lineage (NCBI taxonomy): Eukaryota > Metazoa > Chordata > Actinopteri > Myctophiformes > Myctophidae > Protomyctophum > Protomyctophum parallelum. Next base: position 3,939,089 of record NC_139714.1, read on the forward strand.
CCGCAGATACAATGTTACCGAGAATATTTATGTCCGCGTTCCAACATTCCCATACGAAAATATAGATACGTACAGGGACCCTACATAAAGTGACATCCAAATTTCAGAAAAGCTTTATGGAGGGTTCCGAGAGGGCTAGATTCATCCCATTATAAAAAAATCTAGCGTTGCAAATTGTGGCTACCTCTACTCCACTACATTTCAGAGACAAATATTGTACTTTTACCCCACTACAATTATTTACAACTTTCGCTAGGCCTACTAGTTACTTTGTAGATTTTGATTATTTCAAAACATACATTAACCACTTCAACCCTATTTCGGGCCATTTGAAAATAGCATATCTTAGCTTGTGTGTTGCATCGCGACACACGTTGTGAGCTTGCAGATCAAATATTTTCAAAAGATATTTAAACATTTGCAAACTTTAAATTCTGCACAATGCATACTTTTACTTTTGGTAAACTTTGGTAAAAATTATATGTAATTGGCCACCGACCCCCATCTGAAAGTAGTTCCAGGGACCCCCCGGAAGCAAAGATTTGAGTTAGAAATGTTTGCTGTGAAAGACTATATATTTTTCAATAGCTAAAGCATAACACAATGCTTAAAACACCAAAAGGGGTTCCCGTCCAGAATGGGTTAAGGTTGCGAATACCATCAGACGGGGACAACTTCTTGTTTGCAATTAAAATTAATTTTATTTCCTATACGGTTTAACAATACTTTAGTATTTATAAGGGAGGTCGAACAATGTTGGCATCAATTTCAAGGTCAAACCAATCTGAATCTCAAGGCAGAGTGTCACTTCCTGCATATAAACACTCACAGCATGGGCCCGATCCCACTGATTAGGGATGACACTATATGAATGGTCATTGTCCTATTGTCTTCTTTAAAGTGCTATAAACAGTGCAATTCAATTAAGCTATATTACAAACAATATTCAACAAAGGTGTCTCTCTCAACTTGCTCCACAGGTACAGGTACACGCGCCAGGATGATGACCCCAGACCCCCAAGCTCAGCTTCTTCTCAGCCCTGCGTCCATTCTCCTGTGAAATGCTGTGAATGCTGGACCCTATAGAGCCTGGCCTAAATCCCTGACCACTGCACTACACCAGAATGCCATACTGTACGTGCAGTACTAAACATCCAAGGCTGAGTTAGAAGTTGCATGCAGGCAGTAGAATGAGGCTGGTCGGTGCCGTTGATACTGGAAGGAAAGTACTGGCCAGTTATGGAGGATGGAGATGACACTGCTGGAGGGCTCATGAACTAGAGAGAGATCCGGAGGCTATCTATCCATGGGTTCCAAAGTTTGACCCTGGCATCACTTACACAACTGATGGAGTCAAGTAGAAGACGGCTCAAGGTGCGAAATTTGTTTTTTGCTTCTTTGCTGCTGCTGCTTGTGTTGCTGTGTGTATACTAGGGGGCGGCGGTGGCTCAGGGGTAGAGTGCCTGGATGGTAACCGTAAGGTTGCCAGTTCGAACCCGGGCTCCCCCAGAGTTACTGTCGAAGTGTCCTTGAGCAAGACACTGAACCCCTAATTGCTCCCGATGTGCTAGTTGGTGCCTTGCATGGTTTCCGCTGCCATCAGTGTATGAATGTGTGTGTGAATGGGTGAATGTAATGCACAATCTCTGTAAAGCGCCTTGGATAAAGGCGCTATATAAATGCACCATTTACTTAACCATTTACCATTTATACTAGCGTGATTCAAGCTGGTGTACTATTGCTGTCATTTTGGGACCCAATGCGTGGCAATGTTCAGTAACTGTTTGTGGCTCTGGAATTGAATGCTGATGTGAATCTACAGTTTGTATGTTGTGTAACTTGTGTTGTATCTGCCGTTGGATGTATATGCGAGTTGTAACAGGGAACAGCATGTGCATGTGGCTCTTGATCACTTCAATATAATCCTAGGAGTGACATTGATAATTCCTTTTGGTTCGAGCTAGACGTTTTGGGCTTTGAAGACTGAAACAGTAGGTTGTCATGTGTGTTGTGTTGTGTTGTCATGGTTGCCGAGGTTCGCTGTGAGTTATTGTGACAGAGTGGCTGTATTGGTTCATGACTGGCATGCAGGCAATTTCTGGCAAAGAATGTCTATGTAGGCTCTTTCTTTCTTTCTTTCTTTCTTTCTTTCTTTCTTTCTCTCTCTCTCTCTCTCTCTCTCTCTCTCTCTCTCTCTCTCTCTCTCTCTCTCTCTCTTCAACAAAAGTGTTGTGCCTTTGAAAAGATTTTTTTTTGTCCAGCTTGAATGTAGTCTGAGTAGTCTAGTGTGATTAGTGAGTAAGAAGGAAAGAAAACAAAACAACTTAACCCATGGAATGGTGCATGAAAACCCACCACTATTGTGTCAGGTAGGTCAATGATGGACCTGCCCGACACAATAGCGGTTGTCCCCAGTTTGCTCTTAGTCAGGATAATACTTATAATTGTAATAATAATAATCATCATCATTTTTGTAGTGTTTCAGTTCCAATTTCATTCTGTCAATGATTTGTTTCTTCACTTCCAATTTCACTTGTTTGCTCTGTCTCCTGTGTAAGTACTCACTCCTGATTGGTTAAAATTGGTATCCCAACCTGAAAATGCATTTTCTGTTTACTAAAGAGCTGGAGACACGGGAGACCCCTGTAATTGAATAAATATTCTATAGCAATGACTCAGTTAGCCCTAGAACGGCTCTTGTTGTTACATACAGTATGTACAGTATTTCACATACAGAGCCATAGAACACAGCCATAGATTTGTGGTAGACCGTTACCATAATGCGGCATGAATGTGATAAATGCTCCGTTTGTACTCACCCTTTAAATTATTCCAAAGACGTGGAGTGAAAAATGGTCCTCTAGTTTTATATCCATGTGAAAGTTCTGGCACAAAACGCGTATTTAGTGAATTATCTCCACTTTTTCAAGAGATGCACACGGACGCCTTTCTCTCCGGCGAGGGGACGATTTTAGATATTTCCTGTTGTTTACCAAAGACGTCATCACAAATTGACCAAGGAAACACAAAAGTTTGGGTCACACAATTGGCAGGTGCTTTGCGATAGGTGCTGGGTAATTAATCACACCACCTGCCAATTGTGTGACCGCAAACTTTTGTGTTTCTCCGGTCAATTTGTGATGACAACAGGAAGTATCTAAAATCGTCCCCTCGCCGGAGAGAAAGGTGTCCGTGTGCATCTCTTGAAAAAGTGGAGATAATTCACTAAATACGCGTTTTGTGCCAGAACTTTCACATGGATATAAAACTAGAGGACCATTTTTCACTCCACGTCTTTGGAATAATTTAAAGGGTGAGTACAAACGGAGCATTTATCACATTCATGCCGCATAATGGTAACGGTCTACCAAAATCTATGGCTGTGTTCTATGGCTCTGTATGTGAAATACTGTACATACTGTATGTAACAACAAGAGCCGTTCTAGGGCTATGACTCAGTATACTACGAGAATATAGAGCTATTTAGCACACTTCAAATAACAAATCTATTATCCATTTGATGCAGTTAATGTTTTTACAAAAAGCAGACACAGCAACAATCTGATCAACTTTAATCCCATCATCATCTGTCATTTCACATAAAAACATATAAATATAGTGTTGTGCAATAATGTTAATACATCACACTTTTGGGAAAAAGAGGATTATAAAAGCAACCCTGTTCAATCAGACAATGTTGGGAGGAATCATTTATGATGGATGTCCATTACAAAAGACTGGATCCATTATTGGATCCAGCAATCAAATCATTGTTTTATTTACAACCCTTCATGACTTTCTAAGATTTTAGATTAGCCAGACATTCCCCACGAAGATGGGGAATGTTATTGTGCTCCTAAAACCTGGCAAATTAATTGTTTACTCTTAAGATACTGCTATCCTACTGGGCATTTTATTGTCCAGCTGGATGGTAGGAGCAAGCATACTCAAGAACATGCACACACACACGCAGGTACGCATGCACACAAGCACGCACGCACGCACGCATGCGCAGCGCACACACACACACACACACACACACACACACACACACACACACACACACACACACACACACACACACACACACACACACACACACACACACACACACCCCGCACGGGAGGCATAATTTGGTTATACATAGCATTGGTTAGACATAGCATTGGTCCGACTGGATTAAGGTGGGTGAGGGGTGCGTTAAAACGACCGGATTAAGGTTGGTGAGGGATACGTTAAAACAACCTGTTTAAGGTTGGTGAGGGGTGCGTTAAGGGTTGGGAAAGGGTTAAGGTTTGGTTTAGGTGTGCTGCCCCGTGAGAGGTGAGGGTTTGAGATATCCACGAGCGCGCGCACACACACACACACACACACACACACACACACACACACACACACACACACACACACACACACACATTTAAAATATCATTTTACAGGAATCCACATTTAGAATCTGAATATATTACATTAAAAATGTACTGTGAAAATGCATGACCAAAAAAACCCAGACCAAAACTGTTATACCTTGTGTAGACACACGAGGGCAGTACACACCCACACATAATTCCTCCAGCTGCCTGCACTGAAAGTGAATAGTAGGTACAGAAGCTGGTGATTCTTTCATTTCTGTTCTGTTCTGTTCTGTTCTGTTCTGTTCTGTTCTGTTCATCTGACACGTCACACCTTGAGGGAGGAGAGACATCTGATGTTAAACCATAATGAGATGAAACACAAAAGTATCTTTCACATGATTATTATTATAGTGCAGTGTTTCTCAACCGTTTTTATGCCATATCTATATCCATCCAAACGTTTTAGTGTGGCATGAAGTGACGTCCCGTGACCTTGTAGATGTATGCTATTTTTGAACCTATACATGGATAAATTGGTTAAATGATTGTGACACTGTACGAACACATTTTTGCTGGGGACCGCCTGGAACCTCCAAGGTCCCCTGGCTGGGGGTCCCCACTTTGAGAACCACTGCAGTAGGTTAATGATGTGCTTGGTCTCCATGCAAGGCTATGTGGCATGTGGCTTCTCACTTCACTTCCTGTACTGTAAAAAATAAATAAAAGTAGGAAATTAAGTGTGAAAAGCCACACGTCGATTATGAGGAGGAAGGGGTTTTTAATTGGCGTTATAAGAAGTCCACATGTTGTTAGAGGGAAAGAATGTTGTCGCAGCGTGACCGCTTATTGTGCTCACAATAGTGGTGTAAGTGTAGTTTGTCGGCCTGTGCTGTTGGCCGTTGAGATACTGGAGGGGATGTCACCCTGGCCTTCATAAATACAAGCCAAAGTTGAATTTGATCTTAATAGCATGCCGTTGTCATCGGACAGAAACCCTGTATATCCATATTTCAATTTTCTAATACCGGTATTTGTTTTTGTAAATGAATGTCCTGACAATGAATGTAAATGAAGCAGTGACGATAGCTAATCCACAAGCAAGCACAACAAGTCTGTCGGACTGCGGCGCATTGTGAGCTTGTATAGTTCTGTAATTCTTGCCATTTTCGAAACAATTCGAAAGTGAAAAGTATAAACAAGAGCTTGCGACTAAATAGTAACCATTAACTAATAGTAACCATTTCCTGAATAGTAACGGTTTTGGACGTACAAAGGTTTCCACTCGACAGCAAATGAATCCCATGCAGCTTGTCTAGAGACTGTCTCTGGACTGTCTAACCGCTGCTCTTCAGTGCATCCAGCTGTTCAGACAGATGCCTGGATGACAGCCCACCGGTTGTCTCAGTTTCTCTCTCAGACTGTTTCCATTTCTTGGCCAATGTAATGCTTGAATACTGAACCGCATAAGGTTCACATTTGCACGTGTCTGGACTGGGCCGTGGCTCAGCGGTCCAGGCACCTTGGCCGGTAGTCCTAGTCTGGCAGTGTGTCGCGGGTCCGACTCCCGATCCCGACGGTCTTTACTGCATGTCACTCCCCCATCTCTCTCCCTTTTCCTGTCAGCCTACTGTCTGTCCCTCTATAAGAAATATAAAATAAAAGGCGAAAGCCAGGTTCCTGAGGATTGGGTTCATAATCAACCTTTTGGTTGAAGATTCTGACAAATTAATGTCTCTGCATTATGTTGACCTGCAGAGAGAGATAGACCCTTGGGGCCCTGTACGGGTGTGTATAACCATGAACCAAGGCCCAATTTCTTTCTGATATGGCTGCTCTACATACTGAAGAGCTTACAGAGAGAGGGTGTTGGTAGTGGGGGTCTTTCAGTTCTCGTGGCCTTTATGGTGGTAATTCGATAGATAATTGATGATCACATTAGCACCCTCTCGCCTTGAGGTTTCTGCCAGGCGTGATTTCTAATTTACAGTAACTGCAATAAACATCAATGCGATGATGCGAGAGGGATCGAGGGAGCGTTCACGTAGAAGCGCACTCACAGAGTGTGATTTGTATAGGCCTACTGGCGTGGAGCGCACAACATGCATGCAAGACGAAAGATATAAAAATACAGATTTGAGTGAAAAATAATAAATGGCAGAGATATACTCGGAATGGCAAAGGTGCACAGTAAAATCCTCCACAGTTACTCCATGTGCACCAAGGGGTTTTACAATGTAAAGAGAGAGCAGACCAACTTGAAAGCTGTGCAGTTGGAGAAAATGACCCCCCCCCCCACACACACACACACACACACACACACACACACACACAAACTTACCCATCTGCTCTTGGTGTGTCTGTTAGCAGGGTCGAAGGTCACAGACTGCAATCAATTTATTGTCAATTGAGCCGCAGACCCACATTTTGCGTGTGCGTCTGCGTGTCTCCCACAGGTTACAACATCAATGGAGGTGGACTTTCATCTCGTTCATGTTCGTCTTAATATGGCGTGTGTTGTGTGCCATGTTCCTACAGCGCACGTGTGCTCTTCTGTCAACCGTGCATTGCAATCACACGTTGCACATTGGGATTGACATAAACGTAAATGTTCCTGGATTGTTAAAACTCTATCTGGGCTGGAAAGACAAATATATAAGATACTCTGGAGCAAGGATTCAGTCACGTCTCTCTCTCTCTCTCTCTCTCTCTCTCTCTCTCTCTGCGCGAAATGCAACGATCTCTTCCACAGCTGATACGATTTTCTGCCTGAATTATAAAATGATATATCTGCAGAATCCATGCCTGATCCTCCACGTACTGCATAGATTGCTCTGAAATCTCTCTTAAAAACAAAAACAAACAAAACACTGTTGAAATGCAGCCCTGCACACATGTGTGCCGGTTCTCATGCATACTGATAGCGCCCGTATCAGAGGTTTAATGTTCCACTGCTGATATCATCAGTCTCGAGGTTTTTACAGCAGTCGTGTACGGGTTTCGTATAGCCTATCGTATCAAATGTGTGTTTTAATGATTAGCTCTTACATTGGGGCGGGAAACCAAGGCCCTGCAGTGAAGTAAACATTTACAAGCGCTCACCATGCCAGCTCTGCACTCACTGCAGCCATTTGGGCCCCAGCCTAGAAACATGGCACAGCTGCATGCAATGCATGTGGAAACTGTTGACGTTTTGCTTAATGATCAACTAAAAAATGTCAAACTGTCCTGCCCCTGTCAATATTTGACCGACCTCATTTAATGTAACTCACCGCTATGGTCGCTGCCTCCCAGCGTCATAATGGGCCACTTCGCCCCTCTTGCAACCACATCTTATCTTTAATCATGTTTGGGAGACAAGAAAAGTTCCTGGGGTTTTTATGTGGGTAATTTGTGTTTTTTAGATATTTTAGTTTAGTATTTCAAAGTGTCTGTGATGTCATGGACACTGGTCTCACTGTCTGGATTACTACAATGGCCGTAATGCTTTGCTGCACTCACCCCACCTTGTGGAGATGGAGATAGGGACGTGAGACCCCATTTGCAACCAGAGCTTATTGTATTGATGTTTAGGACACAAGAAACACTTCCTTGGGGTTTTTATTTGTGTAATATGGTTTTTAGATATTTTATTTATGATGCCATGTTCAAGACCAAAAACCTGTCATGAACATGGTCTCACTTCCTTCCTGGACTACAAAGTCAATCCTCCGTGCAGCCTCCCCCTCTCCACAAGGAGGGGAAGTGCACTGAAGAATTATGGGCATTGTAGGAATTCAGCAATCCAGTCAAACACACAGACTTCATTATTTTTCTGGCCATAGGGTGCAAATTTCAATTTGTGCTACTGTTATCTTGTGTTGGTCACTGCATTTGAAGACAGTGTGCGGTTGTTTTCATTTTTGGGGCACCGTACCCTCTCCTACGCGCCTGTAGGTGTGCAAAAGCTTTTCTTTTCATTGCTACTGTTATCTACAAATACTATTAAGTGCAGTTTCTTCCAGCGGTGAAATTACCCTTTAAGGGAAACATGAAGGACGTGAGTGTGAGACAGAGAGAGTGTTTGTACTGGAATTCCCTCTGCAAGAACATCCAAATATTCCTTCTGCTTTGTCTACAAAGCAGAGGAGCATGCACCCCCGGCCCTGCATGAGCCAAGGCCAAACAGGAGACAAGACAGCAAATCTCCCTGTTGACTTAACCCTGCCGAGAATAGCTCCAGAAAATTAAAACCTGTGTTTTTTTTTTTTTTAACTACGCGCGGCTGTGTCAGTAAGTTCAACAATGGTTGAGGAGTCGAGGAGAAACGACGGACGTTAGGGGGACGTTAGAAAGGCGTAACCGGACTGGCTCTGGGAAAGAGACAGATTTTATTTGAGATGAAGCCAATTTGGCACAAGACCTATACATCAACACATTATTAACTACTTGATTTCTGCTTTGCAGGCACTTTTAGTGCAATGAATGGTTCCTTTAGATCTGTGGTTCCCAAATGTTTTAGCTCCAGACCCAAAAGAGAAAATAGACTAGATTAGATTTTTATTTTATTTGTTCTTGACAAAAACATAATTGAATTTACTTTTTAATTTATGAAAAGTGTAGTTTTTTTTGGGGGGGAGGGACGTATTTTTTAAATGCTTTGAAATAACAAAAACTAAATGTAGGAAACCAAAACAAATAATAAGCGGACCCATAAAAATGTGTCCGTGACCCACAAATGGGTCCCGACCCAGTGTTTGGGAACCAGTGCTTTAAATGCTTACAGATGCTGAACCGGTGGGTCAGTCAACTCATTGTTGATATGGCAGTCGTGTCACAACATGCTGTACACTAGACTACAGTAGCCCATATAGTCCATGGTCATCATAACTGGCTGGTCAATGCAAGGCGCTCCTGACAGGGACCGCGACAATGGACAAAACGGTATAGGTTGAGAAGCCGTTATCTAATGTGGCAACGGGAGCAGTAGTGTGAAAAGTGCGTCGCATAGGTCACAGTGTGGGAATTAACATGAGATGGGGGTCCGCTACCAAACATGTCAATTTTTGGTCCTTGGCACAACAGTTCCGCAGTATAGGACCCACTGATACTGTTGCCTTGCTTGTTGTCTGTCTGTCTGTCTGTCTGTCTGTCTGTCTGTCTGTCTGTCTGTCTGTCTGTCTAGTATTGATCTAGTATTGATCTTCAAAGAACTTTATTTTTCCTTTCGGAAACTTCTTTTGTGCAGTGGTAAAGACAACAGAAATCACAGTACACACAAACACAGTTACTATATAAAAGATCATAAAAACGACTTTTTAAGAGGAACTACTTAAAAGCATAATATATTAAAAATCTATTCTAGAAGTACTAATAATTCAAAATCTAAATATTTACTGTATGCAACCTATGCGTCACCTATCACTATAGACCGATTCACAGAGGGTTTCCTGGGTGCGGCCATTACTGAGGTGTACCATTAAGCGCAACAGCACTGATTAGCTACACCTGGCCTACGGAGCACCTGCTCCATGGATTACACCTCAGTAATGGCCGTGCCCAGGGCACCCCTCTGTGAATCGGTCTATAGTCCATCAGGTGGAAAGGGGGTGGGGGTTGTTTGTTAGGGATTCCTACGAGGAGGGGGGGGGGGGGGGGGTTCAGCCTAGGTGTTCAAGAGTCTGATGGAGGTGGGCACAAAGCTCTCACAGGCACACACGCACGCATGCACACACACACACACACACACACACACACACACACACACACACACACACACACACACACACACACACACACACACACACACACACACAAGGGCAGCTTCCCATGGGAGGGAGTCATTGTTTTACGTGGGGGGGAGGAACTATTAGCGTTGACATTTTGGTCGGCATACAGTGAGTGAGGTATAGAATAAGTCAGTGCTATACCCCCCCCTTCCACCATTGGCCCTCTGCTGACTCCATTGTTCTCACCCAGTGACTCACATCTTACCGAAAGCTCATTAAGACCTGGGCCGGCGCCTTCTAAAATCAGTACTTCTTGAACTTTTTGTGTACATTTAATTGGTTGGTTCCTAACTATCATTTAGCTGGGAATCCCCTGGAACTCCCTCAAGGACCCCTGGGGGTCCCCACTTTGAGAACCACTGAATTATATAACCTTTTTGCTGCTTGACCCCATTGGCGAATCACTGATCTACAGTGCGTACACATGTCGATATGATTTCCATCTACTATACTTTATCAGATAGACTGCACAACAGCATCTGTGCACAACGATACGAGATGCATGTTCTGTTCCTGTTTGTGCTTATGTATCCTTTCAAGATGTATCAAAAATGTGAAAAATATGGAGAGGGGTGGGGCAAAGAAATGCCCTGAATGAGCATGACGGCACACCTAGCCGTTAATAGAAGTCTTGAGAATGGATTAATCACATAAAAAATATAATCAGTTGTGCTCATTAGTGATTAGACAGAGTTTTGTCAGAGCAGCTTATTGATTTCTCGTTTCTCAGTTTTCTCCCTTGACATAGGCTACAACACAAACACATAATTGCACAGATTATTTTCTGAGCACAGTGGGCACTTTTCACTCCACATTGTTAGGCCTGCTATTAAGGCAATTTTACACATGGGCTACTTGCCTACTTACACCTTTTTACCCCAACTGGGGCACTCATGCTGTCAAATTGTACACATAAATACACAGAACGTATAAAATCTAAGGCTGTAACTACTTCTGCAGTTAATTGTGACTCTAAACTGAAAGGTTTTCCATTTTGTGCATGCGTGCATGCGTGCGTGCGTGCGTGCGTTTGTGTGTGTGTGTGTTGGGGGCGTCTGTGTGCACAGAAAAGAGAGAGAGGTCCCTTGTTATTACATGCTGGACGTGCTTTTCAATGGAACAGCTGTGTGAGGTAAAAAAAACACCCTATGCTCCAAACAAGGCAGCAGGCTGCCTGACAACTGCCCTCCCATTGGCCCACATTCTGCCTCTCCTTCGACCAATCACACGAGCCAGTGGCAGAGGAAGCCAAGGGGAACAACACAGAAGGGAAACAGAGTGGATTGTGTGTGAATTGAAAGCTGCCACTCAAATACTGGAGAAAACAGAAGTTGTTGCGAGGACTTCCAGAGACTCATTTGAGTTCTGATGCGTTGTTGTTGCTCAAAAGGTTATCTGATAGTCCAATAAACAGACTGTAAACATAAGTCATGGAATCATCATAAGAACTGGCATATTGTATTGCCCGGGATACTTATCCCAAAATAAATGGTCATGTGATAGGCATATGAACAGCAAAGACATAGATGAAAGCAAATACGACCTGTTACATCACGAATCAGATTTGATCATCTCAGTCCGTTGGTCAGAGCGCCCCTTGAAGCGCAGGCCAGAGGGGTCGTCTGTCCTGGAGAATTCTGACGTGTCTCCACTTTTTCAGACACTATATAGAAATCTTTCTGTCTCCCTGTGACCTTGCTTGAGCACAGCTAGGGTGCACACTCTCATAAGTAATGGTAACTGCTTAAAAGGTCTACTTTATCCCAACAGTTCACGGCTTTGACCAGTCTATGAGGAACTTCAACGTCTGCTAATAGACAGGTTTCAGAAAGGTTTCGGCATAAAAACGAATTATGCGTGAGCAAATCTGCCCGGACAGATTTCCACACAAACATATAAGCGTTTCTTAATCCATGCGTTAGTTTCCACTTTGTCAAATCCCAGCATTATGCCTCCAAGACCCAGTTCTCAAACTTTTTTAATTTCAAGGACCCCCAAAACTTGGACCCAAATGAACCCTAATGGGTCCATTCTGTTCCATTTGTTTACTCTGAGTTACAGACCTGTATACGGGTTTATTTGGAACCCCTTCAAGGAGCCATGGGAGTCACTGGACTCTGTGCTGTGCAGGTAGACCACATGCCCTAAAATATATTATTATTTAAATGTGAAAAAAGTATAAGAAAAAGTAATCTGCCACTTGAATTAAAGGACCTATAACATAAAATTTTACTTTTTCAAAAAGAAAATTATCTCCCCTGTGTATTTTCTATCCCCACAAATATGCAATTTTGAACAACAATGTCATCAATGTCACCCTACTTTGTATAATTCCTTCAGTTCCAAATTTGCATTTACAATGTCCGCCATTGTTGATTTTCCAAGCTGGCATGGAATGGAAACAAGCCTGGGTTTATCTAGCATCAGTATTATAATGACTCAAATATTAAATAAGTTGCATATCAGCACCCCCACCAACTCAGGACATTGTGGTACTGTAGCCATGCCATGCCATGCCATGCCATGGACTGGTTATATCAGAGTGCTGATTGAGGGTCAAACCATTAGAAATATAGACAATATGATATTAAATATTTAAAACTGTTTTAAAATTCATATAGCTGCTTTAAAGTCACTTGATCAAAAATGGCCTTTCAGCTCAAACCCACAATGCAAGCCTACTTTGTTTCTCGCCAGCGAGTCTTACGGAGGACATGCTCCTTATATGGCCAGTACAGAATTCATTCCATACGTTTGATCCCTTCATGCCAATTGAAGCGCCAGCACTCGTCCAGCAGTCTGCGTGCACACAAGGGCACACAAGGGCATATATATATATATATATATATATATATATATATATATATATATATGCCCATTATTGGTTTATTAAAGTTATTTTCAAAGCTGAGCACCTTAAACAAAGGGCAGTCTCCAGAGGAAGTGCACCTGTTTTTTCTTTTTTAACTTTATGGTCAAAGCTAGCCCCTTTCGGAACCCTCCGTTAAGCTTTTCTGAAGTTCGGACGTCGCTTAACATGCACGTAGGGTCCCTGATCGGTTCGTTAGCACTCAATAGAACGCAGACGTACATACCATCCGTTCACGCCGATCGAGTGTCTGTGAGATGTTTCAAAGATATATAAAGCGGCTATAGGAGACAACGGAAACATGGGAGTAATCACATTAAGCGCCGATGCCGTTAAGTCAACTTTGGTTGACGCTTTGGCTGCTCTGAAATTCTCTCTTCCTCACTTCCTTGACTTCCTTATTGACTTCCCATTGTACCGCACCGAGTCTCGCCAGTCTCGGTGCGGGAGGTGGTACAATGGGAAGTTTGAATTTCAGAAAAGCTTAACCGAGGGTTTCCGAAAGGGGCTAGGTCAAAGCCTGTTTTGAACAGCAGACAGGCAATATGGTGACAATTGATGTTCAACGCAGGTGCATGTTTTTTTTTTCTTCTGCTCAGCAGGCTGAGACAAGCCACCATGAAACCACCAGTGTTTCCAGAGGGCCACAAATTAACAATACGTGAAATGTAATTACTGGGGGATTTCAGACGCATGATGGGATGAGAGCAGTTTATTTGTTTTGTTGAAACTGTGTGTGTGTGTGTGTGTGTGTGTGTGTGTGTGTGTGTGTGTGTGTGTGTGTGTGTGTGTGTGTGTGTGTGTGTGTGTGTGTGTGTGTGTGTGTGTGTGTGTGTGTGTGACGTTTGTGCGTGTGTGTGTGTGACGTTTGTGCGTGAGTGCATGCGAATGTGTGTGTTTAAGTGAGTGAGAGAGAGCGAGGGAGAGCTTCAGTCTATATGTGTGGGGGTGTCATTCTATGAAGTCATTTGTATAGCTGTGTGTGGGGGTGAGGTGTACTGTACAGGGCCTTATGTGTGTTTGCATGCGCTCCTGTGCGACTGCGTGCATGCGCTTGTTTATGTGCTGCAGAGCGAGTGAGCGTGATTGCGTGGGTGGGCCGCTGTTGTGTTCATATATACAGTATATATACATCCTGTAATTACGCCGATCAAAGCGGAACTCTGTGCGAAATATTCAACATGTTGAGTGCAGCCAGCTCTTTCCTCCTCTCTGGGGAGGCCACACTTACCCAGTGGTGGGAAGTAACCGATTACATTTACTTAAGTACTGTACTTAACCCATTCTGGAAGGGAACCCCTTTTGGTGTTTTAAGCAATATGTTATACTTTACCTATTGAAAAATAGCAGTACAAGATCGTAGCGTGGCACTATTTAAAAAAAATTCATGAACATGTGACACAAATCCTTGAATATATTGTGAACACTTTTAACTCAAATCTGTATTCGGCGGCCAATTATATTCTGGGGGTCTTTGACATGAAATAGTTTGAGCACCACTGACATAGAAACATAGATTATTTTGAAAACTGTCATGATTTAGAGGACCTGCTCTCAGGTCGAAAGTACAATTTTGAGGTATTTGTATATGCTTCATAAATGAACGTGTCATTTTCGAAGCTGCGATGGAAATTATTTTTACAAGCCAGCTTAATTGGTTTGAAGCTGGTAAATTGCACGTGGAGCTTTTAAGGCAACGTTTTGGCCACTTGTCAGAGTTAATGGAACCTCGGCCTGTTGCTGAAAAATCCCCCAAGGTCCATTCTAATGAGTTGAGGTGTAAGTGCATAAAACTGCAGGGTTTGTTCAAATCAGGGCAATTATATCTGAAGTCATGACTTGGCCCGCAGTCTGACTATGAAAAGATTTTGCCGCACCGCTGCATTCTAAAAGTTGAATACATTGAGACTTAAAATTGGCAAAAAAAGAAATAAAAAAGGGAATGTTGGAGTGTGCCTATGTTACATTAAAATGTAGAGAGACATGGCGAAACACAGCCCAGCAGCTGGATATGTCATGCATGCACGCACGCACGTTGCACTCACATGCGATTGTATTAGGCTACTGCAATTTTTACCAATGTTTTAGCTTTATGCTATTTTTGCCTCCACCAGGGTGTGTGTGTGTGTGTGTGTGTGTGTGTGTGTGTGTGTGTGTGTGTGTGTGTGTGGCGCCAAGGAAAAACCTTTCCCCTGTATTCTTCACACCTACTTTTAGTTCCACCAGGGGGTTATGGGATTTACAGTATGTAAAACAAACAAACTTATCACTCCTTTTTTATCCAAATTTCATGCTAATCAGTACACGATCATGACAAACATGATCTCTATAGTAATGTGATTAAGACAGGTCTGTTTGATTTCTCATATTCCATCCTGAATGGATAAGATTTACAGGAGTGGCCTGTTTTGTACAACATGCCGCAAATCATGAGCGCAGCGTCCGAATGCGGTACAACTCCACTATAGGCCTATAGACCTTTTTTCAAATAACGCTCCTGGTGGAGACCTGTGTGTTAACCATCACTTAGTCGTGTGCTATGGAAATTGTCTTCACAATGTTTTTCTCCAGTTCTACTAGAAGTTTCTACTGACAGTAAAGTAGAAACTTGGAGCTAATGTTTCACTATAGATTAGAATCAGATTGTTGCTGTACTTGAGTGGGCCTCTGTCTTCCTCCCTCTCCCTTAGTGCGTGCGTGCGTGCCTTGCAGTGTATTTTGCAGTGTATTTTACTAGGTTGGTACACATGTGAGTAGCCTGGGTTGGGAGGACAATGTGCACATAAACGTATGTGCACATAAATGTTTCCACATTAGAAATGTGTGTGTAATTCTCAAGTGTGTAATGTGCATGCACTATACCGCTGTGGGTCCCAACCTTTTTAGCTTAAGACCCAAAAGAGAAATTGTACTTTGCCCGGGACCAAAACTTTGCCTCACATTGTGATCTTATAGATCTGCTATTATCACTTTCTTCAACTTTATTTTCTATTTTTATGGAAGTGTTTCAATCTTTCTTGGTTTAAAAAAGTAATAATTATAAGACCCCTGCAGATCCACGCCATAAGAATGAATGAATGAATCCCACACCAAGGCTCCAAGTCAATAATGACCCCCTATTTCTCCCAGAGACTAAACATCTGAGAAGAGCTCCAATCTGTTCCCACTCTTGCTGCCGCACAATCCAAACTTAATCCTTCGGGTCCGGTCTTGGATTAGCATGCACCCACCATCTCTGCACAGAGGAAATTACAGGACACCAAACAGACGAGGAGGGTGAAGATTCCTAGCTTTGAGCCCTGTGTAGACTATATCCCCATGATCTCTTTAGTTGCCCCCAAATTACTGATTATGTCAGCTATAGTTTTTTGTTTTTCTCAGATGAGTTGTTGTGGGTAGACCAGGCGTTTCCTAAGCAGTGGTTTGGGACCAATCGTTGAGTAATTTTTTTGATAGATTTTATTATTATTATTATTATTATTATACTATTATTATTATTAATGCATTGTGAGCTTGTCGGCTATTTTCACTATTAAATAGAGCTAAGTGGTGTATTTGTGTGTGCTTGGGTCCCGGGGAGACAATTAATTTATCTTTTGGCTCTGGAACTGAAATGTTTGGAAACCACATGGGGTAGACGGTGACCCAAAAGAGCAATTAGACTTTTGCCCGGGACTCAAACTAGCGAATTTGTGCATACATTGGGAGTGCATATACATTTGTGCTTCCCAAAGGAAGTTTTGCTATGTTCAGTCCTGCACTCATTCCGGGCCCCTCACCGAAATTTCATGACATGGGGAACGCAGCTCCTTACTGTAAATCGCTGCTTCGCAAAGGGTGGTCCGGGGACCCCCAAGGGTCCTTGGGGAGGTTCCAGGGAACTGCCCAGCAAAATTAGTCAATATAGCGTCAACATCATTTTCAACAACTTTATCCATATTTTATACCTTGCTTATTAAAAAAAAATTACAAGGTCACAGCTTGTAGACAAATCTATGTACCGGTATTATATATGTATATATATATATATTTTGCGAAAAAGTTTGAAATTAAACATTTTATTTATATAAGGCTGTCAAAATTATCGCGTTAACGGTGTTAATTAATTGCGTTAAAATACATATATTTTTTGGCAAAAAAAAAACATTTTCAGATGGGGTGTCCACGGCCAAATACAGTACATATCGTTTTGGGGGTCCTTGGCACGAAACATAATGTGGAGTGCCACAATTTTTTTATTTTTCCATGTGTCTATGAGGTGACAGTACTTCATTTGACACCCTGGAGTCCTTTTTATGTGCAATGATGTATTCCCTTTGTATTTAGCGTTTCTTCCTGGAGGCTGAACCCTTGACAGTCAAAAACGTGCCTATGAAAAAAATACAGTAATATAGTGACATCACACTATCAGCCCCTCCCCTAACCCCTCCCCCTTTATCATACAACTACAGCTGTGGGTGCGGCTTATGTTCAGGTGGATCAACACCCATCACCACCCACCAGGCAAACCAGGCATACTTAATGAACTGGTGGGGGTGCCCACATAAAAACTACATTTTAGCAAATACTGTACACTTTTTGGAAAAAAATATTCCTCCTTATATAACAATAATACCTGATGATCATATAGGGTGGCAAAAATCATGGCACTCCATCTTTAAAGCCATATCCATCTGCTTCATAATCATGGCTGATTATGTCTTAAAGTTAAAGGTCTCTTCTCCCGAGAGGAGAACTTGAATAATAGACAATCCTGGTGTTTAAAGTGATTTTCCTGGTGATGGATCAGGGAAATGGCTGCTGGGAAATGCAGATTTGTTTTGTTGCCATGGTTAGGGGGGCTCTGATACTGTGACACCACTGGGGGAGGGGGGGAGACTCGGGAGAGAGAATAGCTTTCAATGTTTCATTCATTCACACACGTCACACACACACACACACACACACACACACACACACACACACACACACACACACACACACACACACACACACACACACACACACACACACACACACACACACACACCCATCAGTATAAAAATATGAAGGTCAGTGAGCGAATTTTCGGTCATGCACATTATGTTCACATTAAGAAGAGGACATTGAGCAATAAAACGTGTGTGTGTGCGCGCATGTGCGTGCGTGCACACACGCGTGTCCATCGTAGTTCAAATGGTTGGTTAGATGAAAAGGCCATATCACCAGCAGATGGTTCGGTGCATGCTTCCGTACAGCAAGACTTTCATTAGCCATTTGATCTCTGCATTGGTACCCCCTCCCACACACACACACACACACACACACACACACACACACACACACATAAAGGAATGGAAAACGTGCCACTGATGTGGTTTCTCATCACACAAGCGTCCTGCCTTCCCACCTCCAGCGCGACATGCACGGTCTTCTTTCAACCACGCTTAGAAAAGCCTTTAGAAAGAGAGAAGCTGCACGCATGCAGGGGGGCCTTGGACAAATACTGTAAGCCCAACCTCATATCTTCATGTTTATGTGTTTACACACACACACACACACACACACACACACACACACACACACACACACGTTTTTTTTTCTTCCTTTTTTTTGTCTCTTGGTGCACCACCTCCTTTTTTGTGTAGAAACAGGAACCGGGTTGTGTGCTGCACCGTGGGAACTATAAGTGTGTGTGTGTGTGTGTACAGTATGTAGTCGTTTATGCTTGTGTGCTGCTGCCTATCTTAATACGGCTGACAGACACTTATAAACTCTTACACATGGGTATGTACGCATACACACCCATATGTACAGTAAGAGTAAGAGTTACATGCACGCGTGCGCGCATGCACACACACATTTAGTTTAGTTCAGTTTATTTGTTTTGGTCATTAAAGGTTTTATGACATTCATTTTCATTTATTATTATTTTTCTTTTTTCTTTTAGGTTTTATGACCTCAATTACACCCAAAAAACCTGAACTTTGAACATTCAGTGGATTTTCTGTGGTCTGAAGTTTTCTTTGGGGTTTGGAAGCCTTTTGAGCTACAATGAAAACAGGCAACACAGTGAAAACAGTGACATCTGCTGGCAAATCCCATTGACATGGGATTTGCAGCGTCTTACATCACTTACTGCCGGCAAATCAGAGCACCTGTTTGAGCCAGAAAACCCCAGATCACAGAAAATCTACTGAATGTTAAAAGTTCATGTTTTTTGGGTGCAATTGAGATTAGAAAACCTAAAAAGAAATAAGAACAATTCCAAAACCTTTTTTTTAATGTCACAATCCCTTTAAGAACAGATTAATACAGTGCCTTTTTTGCTAAATAAACATTGACCAAAAAGGTGTAGGCTGAAGCCTAAGCTTATTGTGCCTACCCTTCTAACATATAAATGGCTTTCATAGGTGAAATAATACAACAAAGCAACATAAAAAAAGAAGAAAACAAAAACAAAGAAAGACAGGACGAAACAGTTAACAGGAACAAGACCGAACAAAAAAGAACAAAAACAAAACAAAGAAAACAAAACATCATATCAATGTTCTATATCAGGGTACCCCAATAGGCGGCCCGCGGGCCATTTGCGGCCCACAGAGCGCCCCCTTGTGGCCCATGAAAGAATTTCCACAAAAAAAAAATTTTTTTTAAGGGTCCCAGATATAAATGGCATTAAATGGGGGTCAGTAGCCTATGCATGTCAAACTGGGCATCCTTTTCAAATGGGGTCTTGCCCTGAAAATGAATTTTCAGGGCAAGACCTCGACCTCGCGCGTGCAGACTCGGCCCACAGCCTGGTACGCTAGTCAAAATATGGCCCTTGAGGAAAATTAATTGGGGAACCCTGTTCTATATGTATCTACTATACGAGGCGTGACCATATGTAGGCGTGGGGCGACTGACAGACGGGAGATGCAGGTTTTCATAGTAAATGCTCAACTCAGGGCGGGGGATCCCCAGTTCAAATATGATTATGTTGTGATGGACTGGAAAGGTTGAGAACCACTTCTGGTGGCAAGTTTCTGTCAGAACGAAGTAATGAAAACGCTGCCGTTCGCCGATCTACAAGCTCATAGTCGTAACGTGTCCACTAGTCCCTTCCTAACATTTTAGTCTAGTTTTCATTGACAAACTTGTCAATATAGTCTTATAGTTTTAGTCACCGACGTAGCTTAGTTTTAGTTTCCATTTAGTTTTTGTCAGTGCAAAAAGGTAGTCGACGAACATTTTTTTGTCATAGTATAGTCAACAAAATCAACACTGCTGTGCACGCAAGTACGCACCCAGCTATTCCATTATCCAGGAGACGCGGTCCTCCATAAACACAGATGAGGAGTACTGTGAAAATGGCCAGACTTAACCAGTGATTTACCCTCCTGGTCCTCACAGTGAGCTTCCCCCTCATTAAACCCCATTGTACTGTATGTATACCAAATCATCCTGTGAAAAAGCTTGCGGTAATGACACAGGACAACGTATAGTCAAGTATTCAAAAGTACATTTTCAGAAAAGTTCAGATTTATTTCTGAAATAAAGCCATATTATGTGTACCGTATGTGTGAAGTATAGGAAGTAGTTACTTCTTTATCAGTGGCAGCTATATTATTGAGTAAGTAAGTAGCCCTGCCGAGCCATGAGGCCCATAGGGCAGGAGCCTATCTCCTGTTTCTGTAGCGTGAGGCAGCTTGATGTACAAGTACACCCCCTGGACATGGCGCTAGTATGTTGCAGGGACTTACCCCCAATCCAACCCTTGATGCTGAGTGTCAAGCAGGGACGGGGATTGAACCCCGACCTCCCAGTCTCAGGGCGGACACTTCTAAGCCCTCAATGAATATTCTCAATAATATTGAGAATATTATTAACATTCGTGCATACGATTGTACTGTTCTTGACTGCAAGTCCTCGTCTTCTATACAGAGAACATTCCCTGGAGCTTTATAGCCTGGTTCACAACCAATTACCCACACGGATCAAACAGCTGCTATGATTAGTGATTATTGGTGATCAAGGCTCATATATGATTCTTCAAAGAGATAATATAACCACTGATGCACATGCATATTCTGAGCCATATTCTGGGTGATTTCTTTATTGTTATTTACTATTTATTGTTATTTACACCTGGAACCTAGGGGACTGCCATACTGTGTTTCGTAGGCTCAATCGGCAATTGCTGTAAAATGTAGAAAGACAACCAAACATATTTAGCCACTTGTTCGAATGCCCTCCACACCGTTAAAAAACCCGCTAAAACAAAAGAAAGCAGCACATTGGATTGGAGGCAGCCGGCCAGTGCCTCCAATCATTATAAAAGAGCCACCTTGTGGCAGTTTCCCTGCCAAGTTTTTGTTGGAAACATGTGCTTTATCTACTTTAAACTTAATTATTCTATAATAAACATTACATTTTTGTAGTGTTTAATTGTTTTTCCCCTCAGAGCCCATTCTGGAAAAATACTTAAATACACTTAAACCCTATATAAATTGTTGACCGGGATCCCCCAGGGGTCTAATTGCTTTTCCCCCCGATACACCAAGTCTCTTTGCCAAGAAAAGTACATAAGCCATGTTCAGTTTGAACGTTTGTCTATTTTTGGCCAAATGTTTGCCTATTCTTATATGGCCAGTGTTAGGGATGCTGGGTTTCATGTGGTTAAGATATGTGAGCACTCGCCTCTCACCTACAAGCAGCCGAGTCAACATGGAGCAGACAGACAGGGATATTGCACATAGACAAACACACTTATCAAACTAAAACAAACTCTTTAATGCACGTAAGGGCATGGAAGGGGCAGTGTTGCCGTGTAAGCGATTTTAGGCTTGTTTTTCTTGTAAAGTTGCTTGTAAATATTGATAGTTTGCGGGTTGGCAGGGGGGGGGGGGGGGGGGGCTTGGTTTTGAAGTGTAGTTTCTTATTAGCACAGTACGTGCACATGGCAATGCGTTCAAATCCACGGACGTCAGAGGAACATCTGAGTGCAGTTTTGGTCTCCTGGATGCGTCAGACACTGATGCTTTGGCCCGGCACTGACGTAACGTTGACTGTTGAACCACTTTAAACCTGGCTGCCCTTTTTCAGGGTATTTTTGGGGTGTGTGAAACTGTCATAGTAGGGAACGGGGCTTTCAGTAAATGGTTAAAGACCTACAGTAAAAGGCACTTTAAAGCCGAATTGCTTTCTGAAAGACACGCTGTGTGTGTGTGTGTGTGTGTGTGTGTGTGTGTGTGTGTGTGTGTGTGTGTGTGTGTGTGTGTGTGTGTGTGTGTGTGTGTGTGTGTGTGTGTGTGTGTGTGTGTGTGTGTGTGTGTGTGTGTGTGTGTGTGTGTGTGTGTGTGTGTGTGTGTGTGTGTGTGTGTGTGTGGACCACCCACCCACTCAAACACACCCTTGCTTATAAATAATGGAGTGTATCTGCAATGGTATGACACATAATGTATACACATACATGCGCACAAGCATTTATAAACTAATTAAATGACAAATGCACACGCCACACAGGCACACATGCATGCACACATGCATGCACACAGGCAACTTTGTGATACCATGGAACATGGAATTTGAAGTAATCGAGCTTCGATCTCCTAATGACGCAAGAGGACAAAGAAAATAACTCAAATTGATTGAAAAATCACACCTGATTGTGTGAACTGAGCAATGCAGCTATACATTTATTGTTATAGTTACTGTACTCTACTGTGATCTGTAATGTATTGTATTTGTAGTGTACTGCATGTGCGGGGGTCCCCAGAACATCCAGACCCCTGGGAGCGTGCCCATTGTGTGAAAAAGTTCAGCTGGTGGAAGTGGAATGAAATGGACGTGGATCCACTTTAGAAGACAAAGCAATGGAAAGTAATGGAAAACTCTGCTGCTTCGTATCAAACCGGCCGACAATGAAAAAGTGTGTCACCACGACCTGAGACCGATTAAAAAAAGGTCTTATATAAATCTACTTGTTTTCTGAACCCCCTCCAAAAAACAAGAATGACTCACGTCATAACTGCCAGGTGCAGCAAGCTCACTATAGTTTTTGAGTGGTGCAACCACTCCTACAACCAGCAATGTCCGTGTGTATGCCTGTGTATCTGAGCACCAGTATATGACTAATTAGTACCAGTAGGGGGTGCCAGAAACAGAGAGAGAGAGTGCTCAAAGGAGAGGGAGAGAGATTTTTTTCTCCCATTGGCTTAGAGGCGCTAGAGGCAGCCAGTCATGAAAAAGTGTCCACTATGTAAGCAGGTTGATAAGACGGCAATGGGAAGAAGTCTGTCTGTTAAGAGATGTTCCAAATATATACCACAACAATGCATTCCCCAAATTGTGCAAACACTGGCCCTCACTCATTTGGATTATTGTCCAATAGTATGGTCTAGTGCTGCAAAAAAGGATTTAGTGAAATTACAATTGGTCCAAAATAGAGCTGCACGTTGCTCTGTGCTGTACAAAAAGAACAAACACCAACAATGCATGCCATTTAAGGATGGCCACTGATGGAGGACAGACTTCATATTTCCCTGCTGTCTTTTGTCTGAGGTATTATTTCATCTAAAGTTCCGGCTGTCCTGTATTGCAGGCTGAAGTTCAGCTCTGATGAACACACCTACAATACCAGACATTCAGCACAATGTCTTTTTACACCTACAATACCAGACATTCAACACAAGGTCTTTTTACGTTTTCCCATCTCAAAAACGAATGCAATGCAACACACAGTAATATATAGAGCAATGAAAGAGCTGCATAGTCTTCCATCACAAATCAGTCTGCAGGCAACAAGTAAATCAGATTAAAAAAATAAGTTAAAGAAATATCTCATCTTGCTTTTTGATGATGGTCAACACATTGAACACTGTTTAAAATCTTTCATACTGTAACGGTACTCAAACTGAAATTGTATTCATGGTCACGATGTTATATTTATTAATCACTTGTTTTATATTTAGTTGTATTTAATTTTTTTAACAGTTTTTCTTATACAGTTTCGTAAAATGTATTTCAAATGATGTAATGTATTTTATGTGTGGACCCCAGGAAGAGTAGCTTCTACTAAGGTAGTAGCTAATGGGGATCCAAATAAACAAATAAACAAATATGTCCTCACTAGTCTCAACATTGACAGTATAGGTTGAACCATGGCTTAAAGCAGTGTGTTTTCATGTCAAAGCCCCCCCCCCAATATTAGATGTATTTGGCCGTGGACGGCTGACGCCAATATAGAAAAATATTTTCTTCCAGGGACCCCCAGAAGCAAATATTTGAGTTTAAATGTTCACTTTATAATTATCATTTAAAGAAAAATAGTGAAAATAGCTCACAGAGCTCATAGATCTGCTATTGTCATTAGGCCTACTTTGATACGACACTCTTCATGAGGATCAGGTTAGGGCATATTAATTTTTCTTCCTGACAGCGATGGTATAAAGACAAACTATGTGAGCACATGCGCACACGCACGTGCCTGCACACATAATAGTAACATGAATAATCCTAATGATTATTCATGTACGCGTGCAGCGGTGTGAAACACTCACGCGCGCAGCGGTGTGAAACACAATAGGAGAGGACATTGAGTGTTTGTGTGCCAGAGCTCTAAAGCTGTCCATTAAAACAGTACTGGGACATGATGTACATGTCACTGGAGGAGAGAGAGAGAGAGAGAGAAAATTCACATGTTTTACCTAAGTAAAAGTATCAGTACTGCAAGTCGATATGCTCTGTTAAAGGGTCAAAGTCCCGTATGTATGTGAGTATAACAACAAAACGTTTGTGTGTTTAATACACACACACACACACACACACACACACACACACACACACACACACACACACACACACACACACACACACACACACACACACACACGCGCGGCTGAAGTTGTTAGTGTGTTTTCTAATATTAATAAAAAATCGTATAAGTAACTTTACATGAACATATTACTTTACTTACCTTAACTTTCACTTAATAGACCACACCTTCGCTCAAGTTCAACCGTTTATTGGATGATAAATGGGGGGAGGAGGGGAACCGGTGATGGGTGAGACTCAGGGTGGGGGTGTAGTCTCTGGAGAGGACGCCGTGTATGCGCGCTCGGAGAGCGGGCGTCTCTGCTCCGGAACTGCCCGGGTTCCTGAAAGAGAAGGAGAGAAGTGTGATTATGGAGATGGAGGTGGAAGGGGTGGATGGAGGGATTGTTCTGGACCACATAGGCAGTGAGAACAGGTAGATGTCGGCGCACAGGTGTATTTATACTGTGGTGATTGTGGCAGGATTGGCCAGGTGATAATGAAAGGCACCTTGGTTTGATAAGGAGGGGAGTGATTGATAAGGAGGGGGGAGTGGTTAAGGTCGAGCGGAAGGAGGCCTTCTCCCGAAGGTCGAGCGGAAGGAGGCCTTCTCCAGGCCTTCTCCCGAAACTGCATTGTATAAATACAACTTCCCTAACTACACACACACACACACACACACACACACACACACACACACACACACACATTATCCTCAGGGTTAGCATGTACTGTCTGTCGCACACACACACAATGTGTGAGTTGGGACAAACAGTGTAGAAATTAGGTCACAACCTGCTGAAGTTCCTGCATGCTGACATGCGTATGACCTTTTCAGTGTGCCTGCTCATCTGCATAATGCGCGCATGTGTTTGTGTGTGTGCACGTGCAGGCCTCCGCAGACTAAAGCACAACCTCCTGGGCAGATTACTATGCTTGACAACCTGCCAAATCTCTCCGTCTGTCTGTCTGAGTGACTCTGCCCTGGGCATTGACAGCGTGGACTGCTGATGTGGCTACTTGGTCTGTGACTGAGACATGGTCTTGCGGTTTCAGCAGGTCCCCCAATGACCCCATCTGTTGTTTCCTAGAGCAGTGGTTCCCAAACCGGGGGTCGGGACGTCCAGATGAATTTTATTTCTGGGGTCCCCAGAGATGATTAGCTCGGAAACCCCTTTTGGTGTTTTAAGCACTATGTTATACTTTAGCCATTGAAAAATAGCAGATCTACGAGCTTGTAGATCTATTTTTGAAAAATCGTGA
Organism: Protomyctophum parallelum; assembly: GCF_964188405.1. Classification (NCBI taxonomy): domain Eukaryota; kingdom Metazoa; phylum Chordata; class Actinopteri; order Myctophiformes; family Myctophidae; genus Protomyctophum; species Protomyctophum parallelum. The sequence continues at coordinate 3,965,116 of NC_139714.1, forward strand.
AAATGTGGCAAACGTTTTTAACTCAAATCTTTGCTTCTGGGGGGCCCTGGAACAACATTTTCAGATGTGGGTCGGCAGCCAATTACATATATAAAGTGTTTAAGAACCACTGACGTAGAAACGTGGGTGGGGGGGTCCCCAGTTCAACTATGATTATTTTGAGTCGTGGCCTGAAAGGTTTGTGAACCCTTGTCAGAGCAGTGGTTTTCAAAGCTGGACCTCCTGTTTGAAGGGCTTCCAGGGGTCTTCCTCAGCAAAATTGGTTAACAATCAAAAACTGATCAACAATCCGTTTGGCCACTTTAAAATGCGTGATCTACAAGCTCCGCTTGTCAACGAACTGCGCTCCTTACTTGATTGGTCGAACTTGCACTCTCGTTGGAATGGACAGCATTCTCTTTTTAGTATAGGCTACAGATGTATAAAACCCATGGCATGTGCATGGTCCTTATCCCGTTTCGCTTTTGATTAGATCAACGACACTGCGACGGATGCTTTGGTCGGTTAATTGCCTCTCGACGAATGTGTGACCGTAATGTTTAAAACTATACCCTACAATGTTTTCACCTTTGGTTGCGTGCTGCTCAGTGTTGGAACTAACACCATTACATTAAGTCACTTTACATAAAGAAACTACTTTTAGCTGTAACTTAACGTAACGTAACTCTTTAGATTTTCCCTTTCAGTAACGGATAATGTAATCCAAAGGAACCGTCTCCTTCTCCTGCCAGCGCTGACTGCGCACCATATTATAATATGTTTTCCTTGAAAACAATGCGTCTGAATTGGAAAATCTTATATATATATATATTCTTTGTTTAAACCTTATTTTTTTTTGTAAAGTAACTAGTAGTAACTTTCATAAACTAGTAACTAGTAAAGTAATTCGTTACTTTTTTAGACTAGTAACTATAACTTTAACTAATTACTTTTTTTAAGTAACTTGTCCACTTTAATCACCACTTTAATCACCTGAACATCAACAGATCCAACAGAAGCACGTTCCCATGTTCCAGTTCTGCTGCGACGCGTGCTCACGCTATAGAGCTTCAGCACACCTCGCAACACCTGCATGGTGTTGCGACCGCACGCACGCACGCACGCACTCACACACTCTCTTACAGCCCAAAGTCACTTATAATATGCAGACATTGGCAACACTGCAGACAACCTTATTACTCTCTCCTGAGTCCTGCATGTACCCCTACTCTCTTTCTCTCTCTCTCTCCCCCCTCCTCTATCCTCGATCTCTTCCTCTGCCCTAGCTGTCTCTTCTCCACAGCTGTACTGTATGTTCTTTGAAAGTCACCGTATGATGTTGGTGACTTATAACCTGTCTGTGGTGTTGTTGTGGTACATGTACAGTGTAGTGTGTCTTTGATCGTTCGTCTTCAGTGAGGCTCAGAGCTGCCGTTGCCATGGCACCTGGCATTCACATGAAGGTTCTCTGCCGACATATGTGATGATAGGCCTGTTGAAAGCAACTGCACGCATGCACACACACACACACACACACACACACACACACACACACACACACACACACACACACACACACACACACACACACACACACACACGTTTTTTTTGTCTCTTGGTGCACCACCTCCTTTTTTGTGTAGAAACAGGAACCGGCTTTGTCTCCTCCCCTTTCTTAAACACTACTACTACATTTTGGGGAGTGGTGCTTAACGATTAACTAGCTGCAATGTGACTACATCTAGACAAACGCATGCACTCGTCCCACACTCCCGATGACCTTTTTTCCAGGCAGTCGGATTGTTATCTCTGCAGAGGGTAAATAAATACCGTAGGCTATATCCCATCTCAAGAGACAATCTGACACTCACATGAAGCTGCACTGACATATTTTCTGTGCAGTAAATGCAGCTTGGCAAAGTTGATTTGTACTGTAGTTTAATGATGGAGTGCCGTGATTTTCCCCACCCTAAAACATGATCATCAGGTATTTTCGATCCATCTATAAATGCACCAAGTCTGTCTGTACGTCTGTCTGTACGTCTATGTTTAATCCACGTAACTCACGAACCGTGAGGGCGCTCTTATCTTACAACATGATGATGTAAAACAAACATTGAGAATTAAATTATCTTTACTGGCTTTTTAAAAACAAACATTGAACTAAAGCCAAACATTAAACCTGTATATAGTGCTGTTCAGGAACCTGTTCAGGCACCTTGTCTGGTAATGCAGCATGACAGTGTTTCGCGGGTTCGAGTCCCGATCCCGACGAACGAATAAAGGCAAAAAAGCCTAAATTTTTTTCCTAAAAAAATAAATCACGGCACTCCATCCACTCCGCAGCTCTATGCCAATCCCACGGTTTCTCGGGCTTCATGTTTGCAACCAACACGAAGTCTCAGGTTAGTTTAATGTAAATTTCATCCAGAATTAATAGTATTTTATTTATAGTTTTTAGCATCCATCGTTAGCCTCCGGTGGCTCACATGGTGTGTAGTCCTCGAATATCCAAAATCTCCTCGTGCATGTGCACGGACGTGATCTAAAGCATTTTAGTGCTCAAATCGAGATGAAGGACCATGTTTATTGAGCTTAATAAAATATTAATTTGAGGTTGCGCTATGCATAATAGTTTGAGCGGCGGATCATGGTGTGCGTATCATGGTGAGCGTGAGCGAGCCTGGTGCGACAATGGAGGGCAATCCCTTCCGGGTCGACTGGATGAGGGCTCTTCTTCTTTGCTTATGTTGCGCATTTCTCTGGCACTATAGCCTCACGTTACCGCCTATGGTAATGGGAGGGAATGTGTTTAAATATATTATTTATACTTGTGAAGTTATAAAACACTCTTTGAATGACGCAAGCTTGTCATGTGACTATAACTGTCATCGACATTGTTGACAATTGGCTTTCTATATTATGTCAAATGTCTGATTCGAGAGGGCGTCTCTCACTAAATATTTCACTGCAGAGAGAGAGAGAGGGGGGGGGGGGAGAAAGAAGGCAAATTTACACATCAAGACACATAAGCACAATAAACACATTAAAGGACATTTGAAAACAATCCAAATGTTAAAAAAGGAAAGGAGTCAGAATAAAACAAAGAAATAATAGAGCAAAATTTGCAGTGCAGAAGGATGAGTAAAAACAGAAGCAGACAGAAATGTTTTCATGAAATGTTTTACTTTGATTTCTAAGAAGTGAAGATGAATTAAATAGTACAGACGCACACAGAGCTCCGGGTGCCTCGTCATAAATGATTGATGCAGAATGCATGTGCATTTCTGCGGCTTCGGCGACACGTGGCACATTTCCACACACGCTGAAGCTTTCTAATGGCTTAACTAAGTGTTTGGTGGTGTTCAATGTTTGATGGAAAGCAGCAGACACACATGCAGACACTCTGGGGCACAGCCCTCATCATCACTGGGGACACCACTTCATGGATTTTTAAATACACGTACACACATATCCGACCGTATAAGAGTCCAATGTTCCGACTGAGACGCATTTCCCTCAACAAGTATTAAGTATTAATTTGAATTGCGAGTGCTTTGCTTTGATGATACAACAAACATTTTATATATTGTGTAAAAATAAATCTGTTAAACTGCCATCAATTGGTTAATTGTATGTTTTGAAGTAAGAGTGATTAGGTTCCAACATCAACAGCGGCTTGACCTATAAGAAAATAAGTCTGCCCTGCATGAAGTTTATCGTGCAAAGTTCTATAGTCAGTGTGTGCAAGGGCTTTGCTAAAAGTGGGAAATTTGGTATATAGCTTGTAGTTTGTAGGGGGGGGGGGGGGTGCCTAAAATATTGTCTATATACAAGTATTCATGAATCCACTTGCTGACCGGCTGTCATCTTTGAGCAATTTATTTTATAGGGGGTTATTTATGACCATATACCATAAGGGAACATTTTCAAAATTTCATTATGCCGCGAGTAGGATGTGACATGTCAAACTAGGGGGGTTTTCATGATTCTGAATCCATTCCAAACATTGGTATTGCACAAAAAAACACCCCGTGGGTTAAAAACGCCCACATCCCAAATTTGTGTGATGTGTGATGACGGCTATGGCCTGATGTGTAAACAAGGACATTCTGCATAGTGAGTACTTTCTACTTTTGTTACTTGAAGTACATTTTAATGCCAATACTTTTGTACTTTTACCCAAGTACATTTTGAATTCCGGACTTTTACTTGTAACAGAGTATTTCTATACTCCAATATTCCTAATAGGCTTATGTGAAAATGTCCTGTTTAACAACCTCACTTTTATTTAAATAAATTGTACAGTGCTGTGTAATCCATGGATGTTTATACAGTATGCGGAGGCGTTCAGTCTAAGATGGATTTAGCACAATTTAAAAATGCATGACTGCATCACAGGCTATTGAGGTCAGGAACATAGAGGTCGCCATCAAAAAGGACAGGACCAATTACAGAATTGTATCTTCAAGCTCCAGCCGTGCGAGTTGGTGACGAATAAAAGCTTGCTTCCTGTAAGGGTTTCGGGACCCCAAGGGTGTCCTCAGAGTAGTGTAGTTCTACAGGAGTAGTGTAGTTCATTTTGTTTTCTTTACATTAACCACGAAAATATGCACAATAAATAATCTAAGCTCACAACGTCTCGCAGAGGTTGGGAAAAAAAAAAGAGCAGACCAAGTGTCTGCTAGGGTGGTTAATAGTCTCAAACTGTGCCGGTACTCTTGACAGTGGCAGAAAGACTGTGGACCAACAAAGAGATACATTCTATTTTACACCATGAAGGGAGACGCTATAGGCCCATGGGAGGTTTGTGAAACATGACAGGAATTGGCCACACCTAACGGTATAACTCTTCAAATGCAAATGGCATCCCAGTGCGGCGCGGGGCTTCTGTTCCGGACCGGTGCACACAGAGATGTGTGGAACTAATCCTCTGGATGGGATTTGGTTTCCTTCTTCTGAACCTCGTCGACCTTCTCCTTGTCTTAACTGCATTAACCTTGGCGTCCCTGTTTTCTGTTAGAGACGGGAGATTCCCCCCCCCCCCCCCAAACAAAAAGTTAGGGGCCTATGCTTAATGTATCGTCTGTCGGGTGGAAACCTCATGCAGTCCAAAACCGTGACTTTTCACGATTCCAATAGCAGATATCAAAAATTGTCGATCTGCTACTTTTTATGCTGTGTAGTGTGATAAGTAGGGCGTTAATTAGAGATTGGATTTATTGGAGATAAGAGGTTTCTGCCCAACATCAGCATTATAGACATGCACTCTATTTTCATGCTTACTCGAGAGGTTTTTAACCCGCACCTTGTGTGGATGCCTCTCCTTGTCTGTGGTGTCCCAGTAGAACAAACACATGCAGTCTTTAATGGCCTTCATCTTTGTCTTCTTGGTCTGCTGTCCAAAACCTTCCGTTCATTCACTCTCTCCAGGATCGTCTTGCGTTGTGCTTCTCTTCTGCATCTTGTCCTTTCTCACTCCAAATGTTAAATTTGTTGTCTGTTGGTAGTGTTTTTGTACTGTAAATGTGGTGGTGTTAAGGGCGTATTTCAAGTATTTGTATGGGCCTCGACCCGCAAAAGTCAGTAGAGTATCTGGGCGCTGGTTGTGGTGGGCCAAATTCGGGCTGAATTTTTGTCTCAGTCCAGCCGTGATCTACTGTACATCGTCCTCTCTCTGCTTGTTCCTTTTGTGACTGCTCTTCCTCAGGTGTTGTCATCACCGTCTGTTATGATCTCTCTCTCTCTCTCTCTCTCTCTCTCTCTCTCTCTCTCTCTCTCTCTCTCTCTCTCTCCTCTCTCTCTCTCCCTCTCCTCTCTCTCCTCTTCTCTCTCTCCTCTCTCTCTCCCCCTCCCCCCCCCCCCCCTGCATCCTTTTCCCTTTCTGAGGTTGTACACCAGGGAACACACACACATGTAAGCACACACACACGTGCACATGCGTGCATACACACACACACACACACACACACAGATTAATTGGCTTATAGCCCTCAAATTCATTTGCACCTCGACAGTGCACTTCACTGAGCCGTTTGGAGGGTTAGGTGATGTCTTTGACCTTGGAAGAGCACGGCATGCTGCTGCTGCTGTGGAGTTTAACAGCCATGTTGGGTTGTCACCTCCACCAGAGGTTGAGCAGCCGAGTCAAGGTTGTATGAGAACACAGCGTCACCCCCACGCCCTTGTACTCACCCCATTAGCAGCAGTGATGGAAGAACTGGCTCACACACCTTACTTAGGTAAAAGTATCAATAAGCTGCCATGTAGATATACTGTACTCTGTTACAGGAGTACCATAATAAAAGTGTACTTGAGTAATACAGTACACTATAGTACAGTACATGAAAAACTACTAGGAAGGTAAAAACAAAAGTACAATATGAATCTCTGCAAACGTGCAAGCTCTGCTCTTTTCACCATTATTGTTTATAATGGTTATTTGAAAGTTTTAACGTCTACATTTCAATTCAGCGCTGCACAAGGCCTATATGTAACTTTCCTGTTCTACCCCGGATCTGTGTTTCCAGCGCAAACCTTGCTGACATTTTGACCATTGATAATAGAGACCTTTGTTCCTACTCTCACCTATGGTCAAGAAGTGTGACCGAAAAAATAAGGTCGCAGATACAAGCGGCCGAAATGACGGGTGGCTGGCATCTCCCTTATAGAGATAGGGTGAGTTCAGTCACGCTTAAAAAAAAACAAAAAAAACAGCATGAGTTTTCCTGATTCCTGTCAGAATCAGCTTTTGTTGTGTTCGCTTATGTGCTAAAATAGTGACTTTGAGAGCTGTTTCCCGTTACAATGTAAGTCAAATGAGAGCCTATTTCTAATATTTAATATTAAACTGCAAAACAGAGCGAAATAATTCATGGGATGGACTAGTTTGCTCATAACAAGGTCCACACATGCTACAGCAAATATATTTATTGACACTGCTTAACCATTTTGACCAGCATTGAAAGCTTGACCAGGATCCTTACTTAGTAACCTTCGCTAACGTGGTATTCGCCAAGAACGGGCTTGGGTGGGACTTAGCAAACGGGCAAATTAATGAGGTTTCCACCCAACACACAGCAAACGAAAACAACCATTGAACCTTTGACCTAAACATTGCCTGAAGGTCTCTTCTACAAACAGAAACAGGAAAAACAAAAAAACACCCACAGGTTATAAGCTCCAGCTCTCTTGCTTCAGCCAACTGAGTTAAATAAGGATGTCCTGTTTGTCCTGGAGAACAATCTCCTTCTCTATATGGGACCCTCTGAGCTCAACTGTTTAACCCGTTAACCACTTAAAAACCCATATGGGTAACCGGAGTCCCTTAGGCTCAATACTAGTGTGTTTTCTGTGTTGTCACAT